>NW_018394083.1:2575-5975 GCF_900095145.1 Mus pahari
TTTTGTGATTGGGTTACCTCACTCAGGATGATATCCTCCAGATACATCCATTTGCCTAAGAATTTCATAAATTCATTGTTTTTAATAGCTGTGGCTCTTACAATATTTCCTCCTTTTCTCCCTCGGGTTCCTTGTGTTTGGTTGTGGGTCTCTGCATCTGCTCCCATCAGGTGTTGTAGGAAGCCTCTCTGATCATAATTGGGCTAGGCACCAATCTATGACTAGAGCAGGATATCATCAGAAATCATTATATTGACTTTTTTGAAAATCAGTTTTGTTTGGCTGAGGTATCCAGTTCCTGGATCCTGGCCCTCTAGGTAGTGGTTACACATGGGCTCCTTCTCATACCTTGGGCCTTGAGTTATACCCGTTGTTGGCTGGACACATGCACAAGCTCTGAGCCAACATTGCCCCAGGACAGTCTATGGGTTGAAGGTTTTGTGACTGGGTTGGTGTCTTAGAGTCTCTTTCTACTTGTGTCAGCATTTTAAAAGTTTTCATTTTAAAAAAATTAAGGATTAAGCATTAAGTATGAAAAATTAATATTGATGTTGATAAACCCATGAAATGAATTGAACACACCTAATATGCTATAAATCCCACCTCAGCCACCAAGTGCACTGTAGAGAACCAGGTATTTTTCTCATGGGCTCAGAACTCCATCACAGTACCTCAAGAAGAGGATAATTTTGCTACTTTGGGTAAAGAAGCAAATTCAGAATACAGTACAAGTAGAATTTCTGTGGGATACCATTACTTTTGTGGTATTTTAAAAAGAAATATTATAAGTTGATATATATAATATATTTATGTAGTACATATAAAGTATATATAAAATAATATATATTTGTATAAATATAAAGAAATATTTTAAGACATGGCATGTTAAACCCTATTTTAGGAATTTTATAATTTTTAACTTAATTCCTCATAGTATCTCAACATAATTTTTCATGAGAAAATGGAAGCACAGAGAAATTGAGGGCTTTGCTCATGTCATCAAGCTTACTAAATTGTAAAGTAGAGATTTAAAGCAATCCAACTCCACATTCCCTGGTCTGAGCCTTTTGAATCCAGGACCTACTTTCCCCCATTCTTCTTTACAGTAAATGAGGGAACTCTCATATAGGTTGCAGTTGCACTGGGTTGTATCATTGCTTAGCATGTGGAGAGCCTAGAGGAAGATAGCAAAACCCTGTGTCTTTTTTTTTTTTTCAAGACAGGGTTTCTCTGTATAGCCCTGACTGTCCTGGAACTTACTGTGTAGACCAGGCTGGCCTCGAACTCAGAAATCTGGCTGCCTCTGCCTCCCGCCTGCCTCTGCCTCCCAAGTACCCCGTGTCTTGGACTCCATTGTAACCAGGCAGGGCTGCTACTATGGCTGTTATACCTCCTATCATGCTTGTTGACTGTCTTTGTTACTGAGTTCTTTCTCATAACTTCTTGTGTCCAGAGGGATACTTTCCCTTCCTTTCAGTATCCTTGGCAAGGCTCCTGCAGGCTTCTTCCTCCCTTGTTTCTTCATAGGGAAATGAGCTTGCTTAGGGAGCAAATCTGGCTTGATCCATGAGTGTGCACTTTGCCTTGTGCTACCAACATTCCTGATGGCAGTGTTTTCCTTCATTTTAAAAGAAATATCACTGTCAGTACTTGGGTATGGTAGACAGCAAAAGAAATAATTGGTTCTTTTTGTAAGATGAACCTTGTGACATGTGCACAATTAGCCCTTATTTTAGCCCTCAGATTCCATGCAGTGGAGATTATTTTCTACCCATCCTTGCTAGCTGGGTAGAGTAACTTACTGTCTCATCATGGTTGTCATTCTTTGCTGTAAAGCACTGGTTTTGTTTCTAGGTCAGCATGATAAGCAGCCTAATATTTTATTACAGCTCTCTAGCCCCCTCCAATTGCTAGGTGGACAGAAGCTGCAGAAATAGAACACATTTTCCCCCTCCTATTTTATTCTTCTCCGTAAAGCAGCATTACTGAGACAGATGCTGTGAGTGACAATTGGGTCTGTGTGGTGGCTGAAAATGACAGCATATTACTTGCTAACTAAAAAAGCACCTCTGCTTTGAACCCATAATTGAGCTTGCATAAAGCAGGTAGGATTTTGCACAACTGGTGTTACCTGAAGTCACAAAAAAGACTCATTTTGTCACATAGAACAGTGCAATCTCATACCAGCGATTTAGTATTATTTAAGCATCCAGTCCTCATTTGGCAACTTTAATGCTTCAGTTCTTTATGTGTAGCACAGATGTGAAATGGCATACATGGCATGATAAAAGGCTTTCTTGTTGCAAAAAATTTTAGATTTTACAAATAACCTTAGAATAATTCAGGGAGCTAAAAGGTAGAGAGGGAAATGTTGATTACTTATACATAATGAGCTCTCTAGCCCCCTATTCATTATACATATATATATCTCAAATAGTTGTATTAACTAGATTCTTTTAAAAACTGGGTTGTCTTCTTTGTTTGTTTTGTGACAGTCTCACTTGGTTGCTCTGGAACCTACCATGTAGACCTAGAACTCATAGATATCAGCCTGCCTATGCCAGGTGAATGCTGGGGTTGATGGCATTTAGAACCACACCTGACAGAAAATGCTTTTTAAAATAAGATATTTTCTTCATTTACATTTCAAATGCTATCCCCAAAGCCCCCTATACCCTCCCCCTGCCCTGCTTCCCAACCCACCCACTCCCACTTCCTGGCCCTGGCATTCTACTGTACTGGGGCATATGATCTTCGCAAGAACAAGGGCCTCACCTCCCATTGATGGCCTACTAGGCCATCCTCTGCTACATATGCAACTAGAGACACAGCTCTGGGGGGTACTGGTTAGTTCATATTGTTGTTCCTCCTATAGGGTTGCTGGCCCCTTTAGCTCCTTGGTTACTTTCTCTAGCTCCTCCATTGGGGGCCCTGTGTTCCATCCAATAGATGACTGTGAGCATCCACTTCTGTATTTTCCAGGCATTGGCATAGCCTCACAAGAGAGAGCTATATCAGAGTCCTGTAAGCAAAATCTTTCTGGCATATGCAATAGTGTCTGGGTTTGGTGGTTGTATATGGGATCCCGGTGAGGAAGTCTCTGGATGGTCCTTCCTTCAGTCTCAGCTCCGAACTTTGTCTCTGTAACTCCTTCCATGGGTATTTGTTCCCCATTCAAGAAGGAGCGAAGTATCCACACTTTGGTCTTCCTTCTTCATGAGTTTCATGTTTTTTGCAAATTGTATCTTGGGTAGTCTAAATTTTTGGGCTAATATCCACTTAACAGTGAGTACATGTCATGTGTGTTCTTTTGTGATTGGTTTACCTCACTCAGGATGATATCCTCCAGATACATCCATTTGCCTAAGAAGTTCATGAATTGATTGTTTTTAATGGCTGA
>NW_018394084.1:0-4219 GCF_900095145.1 Mus pahari
TGTGAGTTCAAACCAACTATGTTTGATATGGAGACACTATGTTAAACTAGATTCACATAAAGTATAAAAGTATGCTGCACACTTTCCTTANTCTAGCTCTAGTTCTTGTCTTTNAAATATCACAAAATGTTAAAATAAATTTAAAGAAACTGTTGGGGAAAATGTACTCTGACCTTGATTCAGAGTATTAGTCTACTGGTATTTCATGGTAAGACTTTGTTTCAACAATTTCAAAAATATAGAAAAAAATTCTTCAAAACTTCAATTAACTTTAAACAATCTAATTTTTATCCAGCTTTTTCCAGTATTTTCAGCCACTGGAGAGCATTTGTCTTCACGAAACACTCCATATTCATGGTCCCTACAGATTTGATTATCTTTGTCAACCATATTAAACCACTGTCTGCATACTCCACTCTTCTTTATGTACAGTTTCTCATGTTTGCAATGGTAATTTATTCAAGGTCATATTTGTTATCTGTGACTTATAGACATATTTTTCTATTTCAATTTTTTTTCAAATACTAACTTGTATCTCTGTTGCTTTAATTGAATTTTGATCATAAGCCAAGTGAGGAGGAAGAGGTAATTTGCAATATGGCTTATTGTCATAGAAAGACAAGTGTGCATATCTGTAATGCACAGATCTTAAAAGAACACTGCTTACTGGCTCAACTGCCCATAGTGAGATGGGCTCACCTACGTCAATTACCATTTAAGAAAATGCTTCATAGATCTGAAGAAAGGCTAGTATTGTCTGAGAAAATATCTCAATGAAATTTGTTTCCATTCACAGCACTTAGTGCAAAATTGAAAATAATTAACTAAAAAACTTCAAGTTGNAATATCTAGTTTTTGTACACAGATCAATATGAGCTCTTTTGCCTGAATTACTAGACACTCGGAAATTATCCAACATTTCTTCAATGAATTTCCACTATTTATAGCTGATTATTAAACACTGGACAGAGTGAAATGTCAATCAGTTGGTGTGCATAAAATGAGCTTATTGAAATCTTAATGTACTAATATAAATTATAACAGAAATGTATAAAACTCATTATCAGCATATGATGATTTCCTCACAGATGCCATCTTCTCTGTGTAGTACAGATTGTAGTCCTGGATTCAGAAGATTCTGGAAGGAAGGAATGGCAGCCTGCTGCTTTGTTTGCAGCCCTTGCCCTGAAAATGAAATTTCTAATGAGACAAGTGAGTATTTTCTGCTCTGATAAATCCTGCATATATGCATTCCTCTTGTACCACACTTGGATGAAAAAGTCAATTAAAAGGCAACTGTAAATATAAAATATATCACTTTTCCAATTTATTAATTGCAGATATAAAAATCTTTAACAAAAAATTTCAAAAACAAACATACCTGTGCCTTGAACTCCATGTTGACTATTTGCAAATACTTGGTAAATTACATTTCACGAAGAAATGGTTCAGAAAATATAACTTCGATTTGAAGGTATTCTGGACAAGATTTTCCAAATAATCAGTGTATTGTAAAAATACATGTATATTGGTTTATAGTCACAGTTTTTGAGTGTATTAATTTAGTCTTATTTTATGAAAATATTTGACCTAAATTTGCTTATGTACCTTATGTACATATAGGAACCCTGAAGAAGCAACTATAATATATATTATACTAGAATAGATCATGAGACAGCTAGATACAAAACCCATGTTCACTGTACAAACAATATAGAAGACAAAAATATTTGCAAATTTATGAGAAAATTCTAAGTATGTAATATTTAGAGGGCCATATTCAAAGCCACATATAATATGAATCCAGGAAGTAGGGGATAAGAGTTGACCAATCATATGCAATATATAATGAGAATCATATTTTTTATATTACATATCATATCCATTATTAAAATAATTATTTAGTGTTTGTAAAATGCAAAAAGCTTATGGTTAGCTTTCAAATAATTTTGACTTTCATTCTATATAATGAATTAAATTCTTCATACACATGTCTGTGAGATGGNTCATCAGTTCAATCATTTGTTGCTAAGACTTACAATCTGAATTTATTCCCAAGATGAATGTAGTTGAACCAATCTACCTGTTCAGAAGAGGTCTTTTGAAGTTATACATTCCAACATACACTATGCTGAAAATAATTTTAAAAGTATACTGAAATTGTTTTAGATATCAAAAATCAAATAAGAATAAATGTCAAAATTTCATCCAAAATCCATATAACATTTTTATTACTTTAATTGTTTAACACATTTGCAGGTACACATATGAGCAAATAATAGCCCCTGTAGCTACATTTACATGCACTTGTGAGATAGCTGTCATGGGTGCTCGTGTTTGAAATCAGGTTCTCTGGTAGAGCAAAGTATTCTACTTATAGCTAATATGGTTTCTTAGGCTCTTAGGCAACTTATCAAATAACAGCTCTCCACAAATATGTTGTTGTGGAAAAGAATTCTGGAAACCAAGGAAGCTCATTAACATTTTGTGAAATGACAAGAAAACTAAGTACAATTACAAATACAGTTGATATGTTACCATCTTGGGGATTAATACTTATGAATGGTGTACTATTGCTTAACACAAACCATCTGGGTTACCACTCTTGCTCGAGGATTCCTCTGTTCTATTGTTTATTCAATTTGTCCATACTGATTGCTTGCCTGAGTACATTCACAGACACTGAGTTTTATAAGAATAGAGATGAGGCTATGATGAAAGTGCTCAGCATTTCAAATGAAGTAGGAATTAAAAGTGAAGGATGTGTTTGTACAAAGTATTTAGAGAAAATTTTTTCCCTCGGTGGTAATATTAGTGCATATCATGAACAATAATCAGAACTTTCATTTAATTATTATCATATGAGGAAACATCTTAGGGCTTATTTTTTAATATTTTCTACTTTTCAAAGATAGACATTATATTTCCTTTCATTCTCCACCTTCTTATGACTTATGACAGGAATCACTTAAATTCAATAAAGCTATAGCTACATTCACAAGAACACATCAATAAAATTATGTACACATACACATAGCCTACATGTTCAATGTAGTGTTGTTTATATGTCAATGAATTTAGGCTAGTGAATTCATGTGTAGCTATTAAAGATCTTGTCCCAGTAGAAGTCATAGCCCCAATGTGACACAGAGAGTAAATTTATCAAATAGTCAATGATCTCAGAAAAAAATCAGTGTAGGGATTTGTATTTACCCAACCTCATTTTGGTTTATGGATGTATCTTCTTTGATTTAAGTAATCAACTTGATATCAATATAGAACCAAAAAAATGCCTTCTGAAATCTTTGCTTTCTGATAATATTTTAAATGATATAATCAAAACTTAAATAGACAAAGAAATAATTGCTTGGTTTTATTTCCCTTAAAACTTTATGAACACTATGAATTGAAAGCAATTGTGTTCAGCAATATCCTTCAGAGACAGCATTGTGAGGCTTCTTTCAACAATCTTACGTGAATTACCTTTCAGTAAAAATTTCTAAAAGAAATACTAATTAAACTTTCTTTGGCTATTAGATATGGATCAATGTGTGAATTGTCCTGAATACCAGTATGCCAACAGAGAACTTAACAAATGCATTCAGAAAGGTGTCATTTTTCTAAGCTATGAAGACCCCTTGGGGATGGCTCTTGCTTCACTGGCCTTCTTGTTCTCTGCATTCACAGCTGTAGCACTTTGTGTCTTTGTGAAGCACCATGACACTCCTACTGTGAAGGCCAACAACAGAATCCTCAGCTACCTGTTGCTCATGCCACTCATGTTCTGTTGTCTGTGCTCCTTTTTCTTCATTGGCCATCCTAACAGAGTCACCTGTGTCTTAGAGCAAATCACATTTGGAACTATATTCACTGTGGCTGTTTCCACAGTTCTGGCCAAAACAGTCACTGTGGTTCTGGCTTTCAGAGTCACAGACCCAGGAAGAAGTTTGAGAACCTTCCTGGTATCAGGGACACCCAACTACATTATTCCCATATGTTCCCTATTCCAATGTATTCTGTGTACAATCTGGCAAGCAGTTTCTCCTCCCTTTGTTGATATTGATGAACACTCTCAGCATGGCCATATCATCATTGTGTGCAACAAAGGCTCAGTTTCTGCATTCTACTGTGTCCTGAGATACTTGGCCTGCCTGGCCCTAGGTAGCTTCACTGTGGCTTTTTTGGCCAAGAATCTGCCTGACACATTCAATGAAGCCAA
>NW_018394084.1:5434-7932 GCF_900095145.1 Mus pahari
CCTAGAGTATGACAATTCCAAAAATACAACATTCATCAATTCTCATCATATAATGGGAAACTGAATGGCTCTGAAATGCATTAGCACTAACATAAGCCATCATTTCTCTATTTCACTGTTCATAGAAATATGATCTTTAAGAAAGTAACTTTAAGGAACACATTCTTCATTAACATCCATATTTTACTCATTGAAAATCCATGCAAGATGGCATTGTCACAAAGAAAGAGTTTATATTAAAATTACAATTTAAGGAATTCTACACAAATTCATTCTAATAACTAATCTCCTATAAAATTACATTATACTAAATTACCATCTTGAATTTAATAATAGTTAGNTAGTTTTTGATACTTTTAAGTATGTATCCCTATAAGTTTTTGGGTCACTAGGTAAGTGTAAAAGACAATGGAGAACAGAAACTGGGAAAAAGGTCAACTGGAGAGTATTAGTTGGATTCTGGAATCAAGATTTTAGATGTCTGTTAGATTAAAGATGAGGGTAAATGATTACATTAAAAATTCTGGTAAGGATGGTATAGAAGGCTTTATTCATGATCTAGACACCTCCATTTCAAAAATTCACATGAATTGATATCTAAAATTTGTGGATGATTTTTGATACATGATGTATAGAATATAACGCATCTTATATCTGATATTTTTAAACACACCCAGTTTATTGTGCTGCAATATAGTGGGTTAAAATGTTATTGCACTGTTAGTCACAATTTTTCAAAATGAGTTGTAAACTACAAAACCAATATTACTCAAAAGATTATTTTTTTAGTTTTGGTTACATATAAATTAGAGACTGATAGATTTAGTCTGTAATCACTTTTAAGGAAATTTATGTCTTTAAGGGGNATTTGTGGCAAGTAAGATGGCTAAGGAGTTAAGTCCCTAAACGCTAAATATGATGAACTGAGTCCATCCCCAGGACTGTTTAATAATATGAGACAGCCTAACCCTAGTAGGTGTTTTCTGAAATCAATACATTCTCACTTATAACATACTCAATGTCATTATATAAGTGCTATAATATTATTTCTAATAAAACAGATAAGAAGCCAACATATTTAGAACAATAAATACAACAAAATTTTAACAAAATCATTTTAATATTTTACTCATATGCATGTATTGCAGTAGGTATATGAATGTTTGTATGTATTCCCAAGGATAGCTGAAAGTGTGAGGCATCCAGTGACCGTAGAGTTATACATAGAGTCATCTGTGAATAACCTGATGTGGTTAGAGGAACAGAACTCAGATATTCTGCATGGGTAGCACATTCTCTGCAGAGTTGACCCAAATGCCCATGGCCATAAATACATTAATAATTGCTTTCAATAAATACATTTGTTCTTTTTATTAGTTGTTTTCTTTATTTACATTTTAAATTCTAACCTGAAAGTCCCCTATACTCTACCCATGCCCTGCTCCCCAACCCACCCACTCCAGCTTCTTGACCCTGGCATTCACCTGTATTTGGGCATATGGTCTTTGCAAGGCCAAGGGACTGTCCTCCCATTGATGGACTACTATGCCATCCTCTGCTACACTTGCAACTAGAGACATAGGAGGATCAAGAATATGAACTAACCTGTACCCCACAAATGCACTTTTATAGATTAACAATAAATATAACCCTGGAAGTACTTCATCACTGTCAGCAAAATTCCATGATTCAGTGCAATTGCAATAACATTTCTCTTATTATCTTTTTTAAATTTTTGTTTAATTTTTTTCCATTCCAGATTTTGTCCCCATTTTGGTCCACCCTGTGACTGTACCAAATCCCATACCTCCTCTCAGTCTGAAGGAATATGTCCACACCCTACTTTACCCTTCACTTCACCAGATCTCTCCAATTCCTGGATACTCCACTCCCCTGAGTGTTAAATACATCTTTTCTGACTGAGACAGATTCTACAATCCTCTGTCATATATGTGTTAGGGGCCTCATATCAGCTGGTGTATGCTTCCTGGTTGTGGCCCAGTGCTTGAGAGATCTCAGTGTTTCTGGTTAGTTAAGACTGCTGGTCCTCCTACAGTGCCGCTCTCTTACTCAGCCACTTCCACTTTTACCAAATTCAACCACAAGTGGAAGCAGCTTCTGTCCACTGATTGTGTGCAAGTATCTGTATCTGACTCTTTCAGCTGCTTGTTGAATCCTTTAGAACACTTCTTTAACTTGTTACAGTGGGGATTACATTTAATGAATGGGGTAAGATTGCTGAATACATACATTCTGTTTTACCATTCTTGTTAGATTGTTATTGATTTTTCTTTTTCTTTTCTATTTTTTTCAATTTTTATTAGTTACTTACTTCATTTACATTACAAATAGTATCTTCAAAATCCACTATACCTGCCCCCCTGCTCTCTACCCACCCACTCCCCCTTCTTGTCCTTCATGTTCCCCTATACTGGGGATTATAAAGTTTNCAAGAACAAGGTGCCTCTCTTCAATGATGGCTGACTGGACCATCTTCT
>NW_018394084.1:9092-17408 GCF_900095145.1 Mus pahari
ATTCTATGAAGCCACAATTACTCTGATACCTCAACTACGTAAAGACACAACAAAGAGAGAACTTCAGACCAATTTCCCTTATGAATATGGATGCAAAATTTCTCTGTAAAATTCTTGCAAACCAAATCCAAGAACACATCACAACGATCATCCTTCATGACCAAGTAGGCTTCATTCCAGTGATGCAGGTATGGTTTAATATTCAGAAATATTTCAATGTAATCCACTATATAAACAAAGTCAAAGACAAAAACCACATGGTCTCCTTAGATGCTGAGAATGTATTTGACAAAATCCAACACCCATTAATGATAAAAGTCTTGGAAACATTAGCAATTTAAGGCCCATAAATAAACATAATAAAAGCAATATACAGAAAACCAGTAGCCAACATCAAAGTAAATGAGGAGAAGCTGGAGGCAATCCCACTAAAGTCAGGGACTAGACAAGGCTGCCCACTTTCTCCCTACCTATTCAGTATAGTACTTGAAGTCCTAGCCAGAGTAATTAGACAACAAAAGGAGGTCCAAGGGATCCCAATTGGAAAGGAAGAAGTCAAAAATATCATTATTTGCAGATGACATGATATGATAGTATACATAACTGACCGCCAAAATTCTACCAGAAACTCCTAAACCTGCTAAACAGCTTCAGTGCAGTAGTTGGATATAAAATTAACTCTAACAAATCAATGGCCTTTCTCTACACAAAGTATAAACAGGCTGAGAAAGAAATTATGGAAACAACACCCTTCACAATAGTCACAAATAATATAAAATACCTTGGTGCGACTCTGACTAATAAAGTGAAAGATCTGTATGATAAGAACATCAAATCTCTGAAGAAAGAAATCAAAGAAGATCTCAGAAGATGGAAGGATCTCCCATGCTCATGGATTGGCATGATCAACATTGTGAAAATGACTATCTTTTGGAAAGCAATCTACAGATTCAATGCAATCCCTACCAAAATTCCAAGTGAATTCTTCAATGATTTAGGAAGAGTAATTTGCAAATTCATCTTGAATAACAAAACACGTAGCATAGCAAAAAACCCTTCTCAGTGATAAAAGAATCTCTGGGGGAATCACTATGCCTGANCTAAAACTGTACTACATAGAAATTGTGATTAAAAACTGCATGGTACTGGTATAGTGACAGACAGGTTAACCAATGGAGTAGAATTGAAGACCCAGAAATGAACCCACAAACCTATGGACACTCTATCTTTGACAAGAGAGTTAAAACCACCCAATGGATAAAAGACAGTATTTTCAACAAATGGTGCTGGCACAACTGATGAGGCCATCTTCTGCTACATATGCAGCTAGAGATACAAGCTCTGGGGTGTTGGTTAGTTCATATTGTTGTTCCACCTATACAGTTGTAGACCCTTTCAGCTCCTTCGGTACTTTCTCTAGCTCCTCTATTGGGGGCCCTGTTTTCCAACTGATAGATGACTGTGAGCATGCACTTCTGTTTGCCAGGCATAGCCTCACAAGAGACAGCTATATCAGGGTCCTTTTAGCAAAAATCTTGCTGATGTATACAATAGTAACTGCATTTGGTGGCTGATTATGGGATGGACCCCTGGGTGGGTCAGTTTTTTCATGGCCTATCCTTTCATCTCAGCTCCAAAATTTGTCTTGTAACCCCTTCCATGGGAGTTTTGATCCAAATTCTAAGAAGGGGCGAAGTGTCTACAGCTGTGTCTTCATTCTTCTTGAGTTTCATGTGTTTCACAAATTGTATCTTGGGTTTCTAGGTTTCAGGCCTAATATCCACTTATCAGTGAGTGCTCATTATGTGAGTTCTTTTGCGATTGGGTTACTTCACTCAGGATCATACCCTCCAGATCATTCCATTTGCTGAGGAATTTCATAAATTTATTTTTTAATAACTGGGTATTATTCCATTGTGTAAATGTTCCACATTTTCTATATTCATTTCTCTGTTGAGGGGCATTTCATTTCTTTCCCTCACTCTTGAAAGAAAACTTTACTCTGTATAATTATGAAAGACTTCTCCATTTACATTCCTCTAGATTCAAGTCTCACCACTCTAGAACTGCTTATCAGAGAACCAAAAGTTAAACATACTGTAAAAAGATTGACTTTTGAGTGTACAGCCATATGCAGTGCAAAACACTAAACTTGTTTGAGTTATTAAATCACATAGGGCATATCATCACAAAAAAATTTGTTGCCTATTTGTGCTCTGATTCTTTAAGTCAAAATGCAGTGAGAGAGGTTCAGGGGTGTACAATCATCAGTAAACTGTCAAATATATATTATTGATTCTAGAATGTAAACAAAATATATAGGTAGAAAGATTTTATTATAAAAATGACATGTTAGAAACCTGTTTCTACGCAGTCATTACTGGCCTCTAAGATACTAAGAAGATATTTCTAAACAAGACTATCTCATAGCCAATAATGAGCAACATCAATATAGGAAAAAAATGATAATGTAAAATAGATGGGTCAAAACAAGTTATAATTGAAAAATAATGAGGTTCATGGAGGACGATCATATTTTGGAATTCAAATATTAGGATTACTTTAATATTAGTATTGAATTTTTGTAAGGTAGAGTAGAGGGGCTAAACCAAACGAAGAGTACACATCAGGGAACCATGGCTCCAGGTTGATATATTTCAGAGGACTGCCTTATCTCACATTACTGTAAGTGTAGACCTTTTGTCCTATGGAGGCTTGAATACCCAGTATAGGGACTGATAGAGTCCTGAGGAGTAGTGGAGAGGTGGGTGGAGGAACACCCTCATAGAGGAAGGGGTAGGGGTAAGGGGATATGAGTGTTGTACAGGAGAAATTGGGAAGACAGATAAAATTTGAAGCGTAAATAAATAAAATAACCGATAAAAAGGAAAAAAAAAGGAAGCCCAAAAATATCATTCTCTCTGGATATTTTTGAATATTTATCACGTAAGTTAACTGTGGATATGTGAAGAACTGCATAATTTTGGATAGAAACAGATTAAGTATGTTTCTGACTTGGTCTGTTTATTGATTCTCAAGACAATGGTAGCATAGCCCTTGTTTAAATAATCTGTATCACTGGTGTGACATAGTCTACACTCAATATTGCCTGTGAATCTCATTGACTATAAAGTTGAGACTACATATTCCTAACTTGGATTCTGTAAAACAATGTCCTGTATGTCCATATTACCTCTGATTATACTTTGCTGGATGTCTCATTGTGAATCTTCTGANACAATTCACTGACATCATTCCTAATTGTGTTCACATAATCACCTTTTCAAAAATTTCCAAGGACCAAATTAGAACTAAAGGTTTTTCCTTCCAGGTATTCACAAAGAGGAGTGAAAACATGGAGACTGAAAATTAATTATTCTATTTATTTACCTTCCTATGATTATTACAAAGTCTATGGACATCATTTGCATTCCCCCAAGGTAGAGAATATTAAGAATTCCTCCAGGGTCCAGGAGCAATCTGAAAAAAAAACCATAAATATAAAACAAACCTCTCCTTTGACTAGAGAAATAAAAGCAGGTAGAAATTTGATGTAGTGGTATGCATAGCACTACAAAATCCATATTGCCTCCGTTTAAGGCAGGACAAATATGTTCATTTTGATGGGAGTCTTCTACTTCCTCAACATTCCACTTCTCATGGCAAATTACATTGATCCCATGTGCTTTTGGAGAAGAAACCTGAATGAAATCAAGGATAAAGATTTATAATTTAATTGTTCCTTCATCCTTGGACCAGTTCAGATGCCTATGGTGAAAGATCATTTCAACCAGACTCTGAATGTCCTGTAAGTGCATTTGTATTTTCCATGTAAATGACATCTACAGTATTTCTTGTGTGGTCTGGTGATGAAGATTAGTCAAATCCTTGAGTATTCTGTACTGTTGGTAAATCTGAACACAAAGAAACAACTTTATATTTGTTCAAAATTAATCTTAATTCATCTCTCCTTTTAATTAATCCAGTGTAGGTTTTGTTTTTCTTTAAATCAGCTATCTTTTGACTTAAAGACTGGAAGCTGAGGAAGAAAGGCCTATCTACATTGATTGTTCATATAAATCCCTCCAATGAACAGTTTGTATTGCACTCTGGATAGTGATGACTTATTGAATTTGATCCCATAATATTTCATTAGGTTTTACTCCAAGTACATGCAAATAGATTGTCAGAAACTCTGCTGACAGTCCTTCTATCAGTGTGTTGATCCTAGAGCTTATGCTCATTCTAGTAATATTCATGGCACATATAGTTGTCAAGAATTTTACATATATACAAACTCACTGCCTCAATTTCAGTGCATGTGGTCACTTCTTGCCTTCTAAATGTTCTTCCAGTTTGGAAAGAGAAGATCTTTAGACTCAGAAATTCACATTTCATGTGAATGTCTGGATGGACCTTTTGGGGGGGTTGGCTCGAGACAGGGTTTTTCTGTATAGCCCTGGGTGTCCTTTAATTCACTTTGTAGACCAGGCTGGCCTCAAATTCAGTAACCCACCTACCTCTGCCTCCCAAGTACTGGGATTAAGAGTTTGTGCCACCACCCACGGCCTAGATGGACATTTTTGTATGTATGTGAGCATGGAATCTTATGTCATTATATGGCAATACATCCAAGTGTTTTAAAATATAAATTCCAAAAGCACTGTGGCTTTGTGCTTCACACTATTCATGTATAATTCTGCACTCTCCCTTTAGAGTGAAGATATGTGGAACATATGGAATCCAATGATATGTATACATTCCTTGAATAGTGACTCTATCAATAACACTGGTGGATCCTCATGTCTCTTCTCACTCTCATGCATGACATCTGTGATGTGGGATAATTGGAACATGTGAGAACAGTGATACAGGAGTTTTCTATTAGTTTATTTGTCATTAAGAAACATGTCATCTCTTATCATATCTAAGTTTGTCATTCTCTGATACTTTTCTGATATTTATGTCTTGTGGATATCTATTCAGAAATTTTAGTAAATACAGGTGGACATGCTAGCAACATGGTATCAATACCCATTTTTATGGATTGCTGATAGTTTTTTTTTTTTTTGGTTTCACAAGATAGGATTTCTCTGTATAGACCTTGCTTCCCTGGAACTCACTCTGTAAACCAGTCTGGCCTCAATCCTAGAAATGTGACTGCCTCTGCCTCCTGAGTGCTGTGATTAAAGGCATGCGCCCCCACACCGGATCTACAATTTTTTTTAAAATACAGCCATTTTTACAACTAAGCTACATAGACAACTTAAGTAACTGATGTTTCCTAAAGTTTAGTTGTAGGAAGTAGTTTGAACATTGCAAAGGTCTATTCTCCAATTTCTTTCATGTATTTGTAAAATTATTAATTTTGATTTTTTATGTGTGGTAATAAACAATATTTTAAAATGGCATATATTATAGAATATAGAATGATAACACCACATGGTATAATTTTTAGTGAAAAACCGTTTTGCATTTACTTCAGATTTAATCATTAAATGTAAAGGTGAATCTGTGGTGTTCATTGATCAGATTATATGAACTGATAAGAATGATACAGGAGATACTATTCTTTACATAAACATAAACAAAAACTCAATATGATCTTATTCTATTGCCACTCTCTTTGGCATAGTTTTATTACAAAAATGAACATATTCTATATAATTTACACCAAAATCTCTTCTATTTAATAAGCATATAATACTGGTACATACAAAGTGCCATCTCAGCAGGTTCCTTATTTTTGTAGTTCTCAGTAGGCTGCTAGTGTTGTATTAGTGTTACAGGAAAGGTTATCAAGAGTGTTTTCTAGAAATGAAATTAAAATGATCAGAAGTTCCAGCTGGGCAGTGGTTGTACAAGCCTGTAACCCCAGCTTTCAGAAAGCAGATGCAGGTGGATTTCTGAGTTCGAGGCCAACCTGGTCTACAGTGAGAGTTCTAGGACAGCCAGGTATATACAGATCAACACTGTCGTGAACAGCCAAAACCAAAATAAATAAATAAATAAATAGATAGATAAATAATGAGTAGCCAAAATGAATATATCACCTTACTTTGTAACTAGAAAGTCAGTGAATGTGTATACCTTCACATTTGAAGTGAGGATACTTGGATGCATTGCCCTCTTTTGACCTAAACAATCCTTGCATATATACATACAATCATGTGCATAAACATGTATCATTCACCAAGTGCATGTTTAATGTTTGAATTTACTTAAAAGTAAATCTTTAGAAAAGATTTTCTTTCAGAAAATATTGTAAGAAATAATAACAAAATGAGGATAGATATGATGGGACATGCTAAGAATATTAACCACTAATTATAAGTGATTGTTAATAGAAGTAACAAATTTTGCTGCAGAGAGACTATTATGTACTGACAAATCATATTTTCACTACCTTAACTAATTCACTTAATTACACAAGGGATATAATCTCAAAGGCTCTCATAACACATGTATTTCTATATTGCTAAATAATTTCAAAATGAAGACATGATCAGAATTACAGTTTTGTCAATATCTGTGGTTTTCAAGCACTAAAAGAAGAGATGGGAATGCTCTCTGTGGATGAGGTCAATACCATATCTTATTTGTGAAAGAAATACACCTATGAACTTTTAAAATGTTCGCTATTTTCCAGGTTCTAGTGTCAATCCAATCTCACAACAAATGCCATTTCTTTCCATTTTAGAGGTCAGATGAAGAAACTACTAGTATAGCATAGTGCTTCTACTGAGTACAATTGATCATGTATAATCATCTGTCCATAATAAACACTGTANTCTTTTACAGAAAAACAACTAAAAATCACAAATATGTTTTAGCATTGGCCTTTTCAATGGATGAAATCAACAGTAATCCTGATATTTTACCAAATATGTCTTTGATTATAAAATATAATTTTGGCCATTGTGATGGGACAACTTATACAACTACACCCTATTATTTTCATCAGAAGAAATATGAGCCTATTCCTAATTATTTCTGTAATGAAGATACTATGTGTACATTTCTGCTTACAGGACCTGATTCGAGAATATCTTGGGAATTGGGGCTATACATGGATCTTCTTATCTCTACGTGTGAGTTATCATAGGCTAGGAATTCTTTATGTCATGTGTCTTTGGGGAACATTGATAGATATTAAGAAAGTTAATGGATGAGATTGGACTTACTCTTATGTCAATCTTTGTAGTTGTAGTGTACTTACTATTTAGAGACATGATAGGCCCTCTGCTATGGGCCACCTCCAGAAGTTAACAGGCTCAAGAAAGAAGGAATAGATAATGTCATGAATAATTGAGTCTGCCAGGGTGATAGAATCTTGCAGCCTTAACTGACTGGCAGTCAAAGTGTTTCTTATTTATCCAAATCTCAGTAAGAAGAGAAAGATTCATGTTGTTACAAAACTTATAATATATTATTGCTGTACCAAGATATGTGTTATCTTCATCTTGGTCATAAGTTTAGATTATAGTTGTAAATTGTGAAATAACTGAGTTATGGTGGTGATATATGTGTAGTCATCAGTGACAAACTTTGGTGGAACAGACGTATATTTTACACACAATTTTATGTATCTGGAATAATTTTTGAAAAGGCATGGCAGACCATTCATAGCCTCGACACTTTTGAGATTTCAGTGGCACTAGAGTGCATGAAAACCTCCAATCAAGTCTGTGGAGTTAGCCATTTTACTACCAGTGAGTTTATGACTCACTATTAAGAATCATAGTGTCATCTTTGCTCCGCTGCACTGCCGGGAGAGGGCAATCTGGAGAACCATCACAGCTTCTTGGAAAGTTCCTGTTTCTGGTTCCAGATGTCTGGCACCTTTCCTGCTTGAGGAGGAGTGACTGCCCGGGAGAAGCCTCAAGGCCAGAACTGTCACCCAGCACCTTCCCCGCCCAAAGAGGGGTGTCCACCCTAGAACAGTCTCAAGTCCTGAACAGGTAGGAGGGCCATCTTTGCTCTGGTGCACTCCCAGGGAGGGGGTGGCCTACAGAAGGGACACAGCTTCTGGGAAAGATCCCTTTTCTGGTTCCCATCATCTAGCACCTTTCCTGCTTGAGGAGGGGTGTCCACCTGGGAGGAGTCTCATGGCCTGAGACAGAATGAGAGCCATTTTTGCTACAGTTCGCTTAGGCTCCCGTCTGTGTTAGCAAGAGTGTGGACCACAGAAGCTACACAGCTTCGGGACAGACAGAAGCAACCTAAATTCTGGGACAGACCCTATTTGGGGCTCCAGAAATTTGGGCACCTTCCTGGCCAGAGGAAAGCTGGCCACCTGTGAGAGCTCTGTCTGCT
>NW_018394085.1:0-9429 GCF_900095145.1 Mus pahari
TATAGTAGCCTGGGCTGGCATTTGTGTTCTCTTAGGGTCTGTATCACATCTGTCCAGGATCTTCTGGCTTTCATAGTCTCTGGTGAGAAATCTGGTGTAATTCTGATAGGCCTGCCTTTATATGTTACTTGGCCCTTTTCCCTTGCTGCTTTTAATATTCTTTCTTTATGTAGTACATTTTTTGTTCTGACTCTTATGTGTCAGGAGGAATTTCTTTTCTGGTCCAGCCTATTTGGAGTTCTGTAGGCTTCTTGTATGTTCATGAGCATCCAGTTTTTTAGGTTCAGGATGTTTTCTTCTATAATTTTGTTGAAGATATTTGCTGGCCCTTTAAATTGAAAATCTTATTCTCATTTACTCCTATTATCCGAAGGTTTGGTCTTCTCATTTTATCCTAGATTTCCTGGATGTTTTGAGTTATGATCTTTTTGCATTTTGCATTTTCTTTGATTGTTGTGCCCATGTTCTCTATGGAATCTTCTGTAGCTGAGATTCTCTCTTCTATCTCCTGTATTCTATTGCTGAAGCTCACATCTATGGTTCCTGATTTCTTTCCTAGGGTTTCTATCTCCATAGTTATCCCATTTTGGTTTTTCTCTATTGCTTCTATTTCCCTTTTTAGGTCTTGGATGGTTTTGCTCATTTCCATCACCTGTTTGTTTTTGTCCTCCTCTCTCTCTTTAAGGACTTCTACCTCTTTAGAAGTATTCTCTTTTTTTCTTTAAGGATTTGTATCTCTTTAGCAGTGTACTCCTGCATTTCTTTAATAATGCCCTTTTTAAAGTCCTCTAACTGCATCATGAGTTATGCTTTTAAATCTGATTCTTGCTTTTCGGGTGTATTGGGGTATTCAGGACTGACTGAGGTGGGAGTGCTCAGTTCTGATGATGGTGAGTAGTCTTGGTTTCTGTTAGTAAGATTCCTATGTTTGCCTTTCGCCATCTGGTGATCTCTGCAGTTAGTTGTTATAGTTGTCTCTGGTTGGAGCTTGTTCCTCCTGTGATTCCGTTAGCCTTTGTCAGCAATTCTGGGAGTCCAGTTTTCTCCTGAGTCTCAGTTGTCAGGTTACTCTCTGCAGGGAAGCTCTCTTCTAGCAGGGAATTTGCACAGAGGGCTGGCATTCAGATCTGACACCTTGCTGAAGATGAAGGCCCAAAACAGGGCCTGTGCCAGTAGATGCATTGCCTCTGCAGATTATTCACTCACCTGCACAGTCTAGCCACTGAGGGACTCTGGACACTATGACTCTCTCACCTGCTCTGGCAGACAGAGCCCTCACTGGTTGCCCCCTTTCCTCTGGCGAGGTAGGTGCCCAAAATTCTGGAGCCCGAAATAGAGTCTGTCCCAGAATTTATGTTGCTTCTTTCTGTCCTGAAGCTGTGCAGCTTCTGAGGTCCACACTCTTGCCTGTGCAGACTGGAGCCCAGAAGCTGCGTTCCTTATCCAGGCCGCCCTCTAACAGGCAGTGGACTGGAGCAAAGATGGTTCTCCTTCTGTCTCAGGCCAGGAGACTGCTCCCGGGCAGACACCCCTCCTCAGGTTGTAAAGGTGTGGGATGCCAGTTCAGGCCGGGAGACTGCTCCTGGGCAGATGACCGGAACCAGACACAGGATCCTTCCCCGAAGCTGTGATGCTTCCGCCCTCTCCCTGGCAGTGCACTGGAGCAAAGATTGCTCACCTTCCGGTTCAGGCCTGGAGACTGCTCCTGGGCAGAGACACCCCTCCTCGGGTGGGGAAAGGCGCCGGATCTTACTTAACTTTTAAAGCCTGGGAATAAGCATGATTCATTTCTATAGGTGAATGGATAAACAGCCTTTGGCATACCTAGCCACAGAACATGAGCACAAAAAAGAGACGAGATATTGACATCTGAAAATCCATGGAGGAAACATAATTGCATATTTCATACAGAATCAAGTCTGAATACTTCCAACTATAGAATATTCAGAAAAACACAAATCTATATGGCAGAAAAATCATTAGTGTTTTGCTGTTATTAGAGGGGAAGAGCTATGTATGCACTTCACAGTATTTCAGGTCAGGAAGACAGCTCAGTATGTTCCACAGTGGAGGATACAGCCCAATATACACCTTTTCAGAGGCAAAGTCATCAATTACATGAAAGCATAACAATGCTCTGAGGAAATCACATTCTCTGAGTGACAATAATAGTCATCCAGACCATGTTGAGTTCACATATTGCAACAAATGCAGTGCTATGGTGGAAGAAGTTAAAATGGGAGAGGCTGAGCATGCTCAGGGACTCTGGGGACACATATAGCTTCAGTTATTCTAAAACTTACATGCTTCCAAAAGGAATCTAAATTCTTTTCATCTTGACAGTCATCCATAACCAAATGTTTCTAAAATTAACCTTAAATTAACACTAATTTGAACTCTCAACAACTGAACTTGAGTCTATGGAACAATAAACACTTCAGGTCCCACATGAATCTTGATAGTTTCATATTCTAACTTTTTTCTGTAAAGGAGTCACTGTATTCACTGTGTAAAATATTTGGACATTTTTTTTTGAGCTGTATTGGGGGTTTCATGGGAGTCATAAAATAAATTTACTTATAAAAGCAGTTTACTTGGCTTTAAAATATGATGTGCTTTAACATTGACCTCTGTGTGCCTGGAGCAGATTTCTTTACATGAATTAGAATGTTGTTCCAATTGCACTTGAGAAAGTTAAAAAAAATAAAGCACTTAATATCTTCACTGAGGCTTAAATGCCTTTGTTCTGTGTTGTGGCTCAGTGGAATTAATGGTGCTTACTATATCAGGAAAGTCATTCCCAGAAATGTGATTATGTAGCTGAAGTGGAATAAAATCAGTTCAGATGGAAGGGAACATCTGGGGTTTACTTAGCTAAAAGTGCCCATAAACTTCACTCCTACTTGTACCTCAGAAATGCTCAGAACCATTTAAATGACCCATTAAAATCAAATGGTCAGCTCAGCTTCACAATTCTGCTTTCCCTGGTTGGTTTATGTTATGATCTGTATTACCAAAAGTGGGAAATCATCACTGTGGTGATAGTGATTAAGTTCCACAATCTTATGATTCCAGGATGTTGATGCTGAGGGTAAAACCTGTCTGTGAGCCGCTACCACTGAACCTTGGTAGGATTCCAGAGATAAGATGAGTACCATACTTGATGACAGTCTGGCTTTGTTTTTGTTAGTACCAGTGCATATGTATGGCACTGTCCTCAGGGTGGCAGTGGATGGTGACTCTCTCCCCTGGAGTCATGCACAGACCATCTGAAGACTAGATCATCACATTGCCATTTCTGGAGACTAAGACATATGAAACATAAATTACAACATGGCTGTGTACATGAAAAGCATCTCTAAGACACTTAGAAAAGTAGAAAGATTATTGATATCTTCTCAATTTTAGATCTAAACAGTAACATGCTATATTGTGCAGAGATCCAAAATGAAGAGAAATATTTAAATATTTAAGGAATATTGCTTCATTTCTAATTTTCTGACCTGAAATACAGAGGAACATGAATCTAACATGCTGTGGTAGTGAGAGCATTTCCCTGTGTTTCTGTGTATTTGCTTATCATGGGACAGGATGAGATATACCATATTATAATGTTCTAAGCATCAGGTAGACTACTTGAAAGAGTCATTTACATAAATAAAGGGAGTTTCAAGTTGCTTTAAATACTGACACAAGATTGCAGACTCCTTGGCCCCTACCTAAACATATTATGTCTCCCTTTGCTGGTCATCTGATAAAATGTTGAAATTTGATAGTGTGCGAATGCTTTTTCATATGTAGGTTGCTTGAATTGCTGAATTCATGTGGGAAGAATAATATCTCATACTCTTGTTTTCAATCCAGAGAAATATTGACTCCATTACTCTGTCTCAGGATTTGCTGAAGAGTCTTTAATTGTCTAAACAGAAAGCATCAATACCCATGACAGGACAGGGATAATACCATGCTAATTAGACACGAGAAACCAGAAACTTCAATGAGTTGCATAAATGGTATTCAATTTTCTGCTATATGGAATTAAAAACTTCATAACCATCTAGGAGACTACTCACTGGGAAAGATTTTTAGAGGATATTATATCAAAATGTTTCTTTACCTTTTTTTTTTAATTGGATATTTCATTTATTTACATTTCAAATGTTATCCTGTTTCCTGTTTTCCCCTGCAGAAATCCCCTATCTCATCCTCCCTCCCGCTGCTTCTATGAGGGTACTCCCCCTGCCCTGCCCATTTCCTCCTCCCACCCTGACAATTATTCCCCTACACTGAGGTATCAAGCCTACACAAGACCAAGAGCCTCTCCTCCCATAGATGTCCAAAAAGGCCATCCTCTGCTACATATGTGGCTGAAGTCATGGGTTCCTCCTTGTGTACTCTTTGGTTACATTTTTTGTTATTCCAGATGAGTTTGATAATTTCTCTTTCTACCTCTCTGAAGAATTGAGTTGGAATTTTGATAGGGTTTGCATTGAATCTGTAGATGGCTTTTGCTAAGATGGTCAATTTTTCTATGTTAACCTTGCTAATCCATGAGCATGGGAGATCTTTCCATTTTCTGATGTCTTCTATTGTTTGTTCAGAGACTTGAAGTTCTTGTCATACAAATCTTTCACTTGCTTGGTTAGAGTCACACCAAGATATTTTGTATTATGTGTGACAACTTTGAAGGGTGTTCTTTCCCTAATTAATTTCTCAGTCCATTTACCCTTAGTGTAGAAGAAGGTTACTGATTTATTTGAGTTAATTTTACATCTAGCCACTTTTCTGAAGTTGCTTATCAGCTGTAGGAGTTCTCTGGTAGAATTTTTGGGGTCACTTGTGTATACTATCATATCATCCCCAAATAGTGATATCTTGATTTCTTTTTTTCCAAATTGTTTCCCTTTGACTTCTTTTTGCTGTTTAATTGATCTGGCTAGGAATTAAAACACTATATTGAATAAATACAGACAGAGTGGGGAGCTTTGTGTCATCCCTGACTTTAGTGGGATTGCTTCGAATTTCTCTCTATTTAATTTGATGTTGGCTGTTGGCTTCCTGTATGTTGCTTTTATTATGTTCTGTTATGTGCCTTGGATTCCTGATCTTTCAAAGACTTTTAACATGAAAGGGTTGTGGATTTGTCAAAGTATTTTTCAGTATCAAATGAGATGATCATGTGTTTTTTTTTTCCTTTGAGTTCGTTAATATAGTGAATTACATTGATGGATTTCCATAGTGACCCATTCCTGCATTCCTGGAATAAACCCTACTTGACCGTGGTAAATGATGGTTTTGATGTGTTCTTGGATTTGATTTGTGAGAATTATATTGAGTATTTTGTGTTGATATTCATGAGCAAAATTGGTCTGAAGTTCTCTTTCTTTGTTCAGTCTTTTTGTGGTTTAGGTATCAGCTTTATTGTAGCTTCATAGAATGAATTAGACAGTGTTCCTTCTGTTAGTATTTTATGGAATAGTTTGAGGAATGTTGGTATTAACTCTTCTTTGAAGGTCTGGTAGAATTCCACACAAAAGCAATCTGTCCCTCTTTTTTTTTTTGGTGGGGGTTGTATTAATGACTTCAATTTCCTTAGGAAATGTGAGCCTATTTATATAGTTTACCTGTTCTTGATTAAACATTGGTATCAGCACAAGAGGCAGGCAGATTTCTAAGTGCAAGGGCAGCCTGGTCTACAAAGTGAGTTCCAGGACAGCCAGGGCTACACTGAGAAACCCTTTCTCGAAAAACCAAAAAAAAAAAAAAAAAAAAACTCTCTTGTTTCCACTGCATGGTTTCAACTCCTTTGTCAAAGATCAAGTGATCATAGGTGTGTGGGTTCATTTCTGGGTCTTGGTCTTCAATTCTATCCATTGATCTCTCGCTGTACCAGTACCATGCAGTTTTTATCACGATTACTCTGTATACAGCTCGAGGTCAGGCATGGTGATTCCACCCGAGGTTCTTTTATTGCTGAGAATAGTTTTTGCTATCCTAGGATTTTTGTTATTCCAGATGAATTTGGAAATTGCCCTTTCTAANTCTGTGAAGAAATGAGTTGGAATTTTGATGAGGATTGCACTGAATATGTAGATTGCTTTCAGGAAGATAGCCATTTTTACTATATTAATCCTGGTAATCCGTGAGCATGGGAGATCTTTCCATCTTCTGAGACCTTCTTTGATTTCTTTCTTCAGAGAATTGAAGTTCTAATCATACAGATCATTCGTTTCCTTAGTTAGAGTCACACCAAGATATTTTATATTATTTGTGACTATTGTGAAGGGTGTTGTTTCCCTAATTTCTTTTTCAGCCTGTTTATCCTTTGTGTAGAGAAAGGACACTGATTTGTTTGATTTAATTTTCTATCCAGCTACTGCACTGAAGCTGTTTATCAGGTTTAAGGAGTTCTCTGGTGAAATGTTTACGGTCACACACATATATATATCATCATGTCATCTGCAAAGAGTGATATTTTGACTTCTTCCTTTCCAATATGTATCTCCTTGATCTCCTTTTGTTGTTCAATTGCTCTGGCTAGGACTTCAAGTACTATATTGAATAGGTAGGGAGAAAGTGGGCAGCCTTGTCTAATCCCTGATTTTAGTGGAATTGCTTCAAGTTTCTCTCCATTTAGATTGAATTTGGCTACTGACTTGCTGTATATTGCCTTGAATTCCTGATCTTTTCAAGACTTTTATCATGAATGGGTGTTGGATTTTTGTCAAATGCTTTCAGAGCATTTAATGAGATGATCATGTGGTTTTTGTCCTTGAGTTTATATAGTGGATTACGTTGATGGATTTCCGAACATTGAGCCGTCCTTGAATACCTGGGATGAAGCCTACTTGATCATGATGGATGATCATTTTGATTTGTTATTGGATTCAGGTTGTGAGAACTTTATGAGTATTTTTTTCATCGATATTCATAAGGAAAACTGGTCTGAAGTCCTCTTCCTTTTTGGGTCTTTGTGTGGTTTAGGTATCAGATTAATTGTGGCTTCATAGAATGAATTGGGTAGAGTACTTTCAGTTTGAGAAGAATTGGAATTAGCTCTTCTTGGGAGGTCTGATAGAACTCTGCACTAAGCCCATCTGGTCCTGGCCTTTTTTTTTTTTTTTTTTTTTTTTTTTTTAGGGGAAATAGGACAGTTTAGATTGTTAATCTGATCCTGATTTAACTTTGGTACATGGTATCTGTCTAGAAATTTTTTCCATTTCATCCAGGTTTTCCAGTTGTGTTGAGTTTAGGCTTTTCTAGTAGGATCTGGTGGTGTTTTGGATTTGCTCAGATTTTTTCATGTCTCCCTTTTCTTCTCTTCTCTTCTCTTCTCTTCTCTTCTCTTCTCTTCTCTTCTCTTCTCTTCTCTTCTCTTCTCTTCTCTTCTCTTCTCTTCCCTTCCCTTCCCTTCCCTTCCCTTGCCTTCCCTTGCCTTCCCTTGCCTTCCCTTGCCTTCCCTTGCCTTCCCTTGCCTTCCCTTGCCTTGCCTTCCCTTGCCTTGCCTTGCCTTGCCTTGCCTTGCCTTCCCTTGCCTTCCCTTGCCTTCCCTTGCCTTCCCTTCCCTTCCCTTGCCTTGCCTTGCCTTGCCTTGCCTTGCCTTGCCTTGCCTTGCCTTGCCTTGCCTTGCCTTGCCTTCCCTTGCCTTCCCTTGCCTTCCCTTCCCTTGCCTTGCCTTGCCTTGCTTTGCCTTGCCTTGCCTTCCCTTGACTTCCCTTCCCTTTTCTTTTCTTTTCTTTTCTTTTCTTTTCTTTTCTTTTCTTTTCTTTTCTTTTCTTTTCTTTTCTGATTTTGTTAATTAGGATACTGTCCCTGTGTGCTCTTGTTAGTCTAGGTAAGGGTTTATCTATCTTGTTGATTTTCTCAAAGAACCAGCTCCTGATTTGTTTGATTCTTTGTATAGCTCTTTTTCTTTCCAGTTGGTTGATTTCAGCCCCGAGTTTGATTGTTTTCTCTCTTCTACTCCTCTTGGATGAAGTTGCTTCCTTTTGTTCTAGAGCTTTTATGTGTGCTGTCAAGCTGCTAGTCTATGCTCTCTCCAGTTTCTTTTTGACTGCAATCAGAGCCATGAGTTTTTTAAGACTGATTTCATTGTGTCCGATAAGTTTGGGTATGTTGTGGCTTCATTTTAATTAAGCTTTAAAAAGCCTTTAATTTTTTTCCTTTATTTTTTTCCTTGACCAAGTTATCATTGAGTAGAGTGCTGTTCAGCTTCCATGAGTATGAAGTGACCCTCCTTGTCTTTTTAATAACTTTGCATTGAAATTCAGTTTTATTTGATATTAGGATGACTACTCCAGCTTGTTTCTTAGGACCATTTGCTTGGAAATTTGTTTTCCTGCTTTTTACACTTACTTAGTGACTATCTTTTTCCCTGATGTGGGTTTTGTATAAGCAGCAAAATGTTGGGTCCTGTTTATGGAGCCAGTTTGTTAGTTTATGTCTTTTTATTGGGGAATTGAGTCCATTGATATTAAGGAAAAGTAATTGTTTCTTCCTGTTATTTTTGTTGTTAGAGTTGGGATCCTGTTCTTGTGGCTATCTTCTTTTAGGTATGTTGAAGGATTATTTTTTTGCTTTTTCTATGGTGTAGTTTCCTTCCTTGTGTTGGATTTTTCCGTTTATTATCCTTTGAAGGGTTGGGTTCATGGAAGGATATTGTGTGAATTTGGTTTTGTCATGTATTACTTTGGTTTCTTCATCTATGGCAATTGAGAGTTTTGAGGGGTATAGTAGCCTGGGTCTGCATTTGTGTTCCCTTAGGGTCTTTATAACATCTTTCCAGGATCTTATATCTTTCATAGTCTCTAGTGAGAAGTCTGGTGTAATTCTATTAGGTCTGCCTTTATATGTTACTTAACCTTTTGCACTTATTGCTTTTAATATTCTATTTTTACTTAGTACATTAGTTGTTCTTATTATTATGAGTTGGGAGGAAATTTTTTCCTGGTGCAGTCTATTTGGAGTCCTGTAGGCTTCTTGTATGTTCATGGGCATCTCTTTTTTTAGGTTAGGAAACTTTTATTCTGTAATTTTGTTGAAGATATTTACTGGCCCTGTAAGTTGAAAATGTTCATTCTCATCTATACATATTATCCTTAGGTTTGGTCTTCTTATTGTTCCTGGATTTTGTCAAAGACCAGCTTAGTGAACACCTTAAAGAGACAGCCGGACTACTGCTCTGGTGGCAAGTAGCAAAGCTTTACTGATTTCTTCAGCTTATAAACATGGGGTATGACTTTGCAATTTTTGCTCAAAAAAATAACATCTTTACTTAGTTAGACTTAACACACAATATTATCATTCTTGGATTCATTTTCTCATAATAAGAACTTCTTCAGAAGAAGGCACTGTTTATCAGCAGACCCAAGGACATCCTCCTCTCTGGCATAAATATTAACTCTTAACTAGGAACAAGGAAAAACTTTG
>NW_018394085.1:10474-27327 GCF_900095145.1 Mus pahari
ATAGAGTCTGTCCCAGAATTTATGTTGCTTCTTTCTGTCCTGAAGCTGTGTAGCTTCTGAGGTCCACACTCTTGCCAGTGCATACTGGAGCCCAGAAGCTGCGTCCCTTCTCCAGGCAGCCCTCTAACCTGCAGTGGACTTCCGGTTCAGACCTTGAGACTGCTCTTGGGCAGAACCCCTCCTCGGGCGGGGAAAGGCTCTGGATGCCCGGATCAGTCCTGGGGACAGCTGCCAGGTGAACACCCCTCCTTGGGCGGGGAAAGGCGCTGGATGACCTGAACCAGACTCGGGTCCCTTCCCAGAAGCTGTGACTCTTCTCCAGTCCGCCCTCTCTCCGGCAGTGCACTGGAGCAAAGATGGCTCACCTTCAGGTTCAGACCTGGAGACTGCTCCTGGGCAGACACCCCTCCTCAGGCGGGGAAAGGCGCCAGATCAAGACTTGAAATTCTTATCATAGAGAGCTTTCCTTTATTTGGTTAGAGTTACACTAAGACATGCTATACTACTTGTGACTATTGTGAAGTGTGTTTTTCCATATTTTCTTTCTCAGCCCATTTATCATTTGTATAAAGGAAGGCTACTCATTTGTTTGAGTTAATTTTATATTCAGCCACTTTGCTGAAGTTGTCTATCAGCTGTAGAAGGTCTGCAGTAAAATTTGGGGGGCGGGGTCTGTTATGTATACTATCATATTATACATGTACCTTGACTTATTCCTTTCCAAATTGTATCCACTTGTCTCCTTTTGTTGTATAGCTCTAACCAAAACTTTGAGTACAATACTGAATAGATAAGGAGAGACTCAGCAGCCTTAACTTATTCCTGATTTTAGTGGAATTGCTTCAAGTTTCTCTCCATTGAATTTGATATTGGCTATGGATTTGCTGTGTTTTGCTTTTAGTATGTTTATGTATAGGCCTTGATTTCTTGATATCTCCTATACATTTAACTTGAAAAGATGTTGGGTTTTGCCAATGGATTTTTTAGCACATAATTAAATGACCATATGATATTGTTTCCTGAGTTTGTTTATATAGTAGATTACATTGATGAATTTCTGTATATTGAACTATCCCTCTGCATGATTTCTTATATCACCCAGGATCACCAGATTAGAGGTGGCACTGCTGATGTTGGACTAGGCCTTCTCACATCCATCATTAATCAAGACAATACCTTCACATTCTTGTTTATAGGTCAATCATATAGAGGCATTTTTCTGGGTGAAATTCTCTATTCATACATGCCACTAACATGTATCAAGTTGAAAAATAAAACAGGAGAGTGAGATATAAGGATAGAAAATAGGTAGAGAGGATGGGTGTGGGTCTCACTGCTCAGCACATGTATTCTTACCATGTATGAGCAGACAAGTCATATCCTCCAGGATTGTGCCTGTGAGGTTTACATATATTTGGGGGTGGTTTCTGAGGGTAGAGATTTGTACTACAATGAAGATTAGGATATGGATGGAACAAGGTGGTCTAAGTAATGCCTTGAAACACCCTTGGGCCAGGTGTTGTGGCGCACGCCTTTAATCCAGCACTCGGGAGGCAGAGGCAGGCGGATTTCTGAGTTCGAGGCCAGCCTGGTCTACAGAGTGAGTTCCAGGACAGCCAGGATAACACAGAGAAACCCTGTCTCGAAAAAAACCAAAAAAAAAAAAAAAAAAAAAAAAAAAAAAAAANAAANACCCTTGGGCTTTCAATTCACTCGTTTTCTCAAAAGGAAAATTTAGAATATAAAGAATTGTATGTAAAAGCAAACTTCTTAATAGAAAGATATATCAAAAAAGGAGTCACGAAAAATGTTTGTGAACTGTGTCCTTAACATTTACTTTTCTGTCTTCATTTTAGCTTACAGATATAATATAGTGATGACCCAAATTCGAGCCTCCCTGACTATTGGCTTTTGAGATCAAGCACTTCTATCTCTTGCAGGTCTAGTCATAAAATTGTACTTAGTTATGTATATATATATATATATATATATATATATATATATATATATATATATATTTGCACTGATATCTATTCCACAGATCCTGATCTACAAAGTTTCCAACTGATTTTCTGGTATCCCTGCTACAAGGCTAGTAGCAGTGGGTCAGGCACAGATTAGACTCTCATTTATAGAATGGAGCCTGAGGATTTCAGAGTTTATCACTGCATGCAGGCTACACATGTTCCTCCCACAGTGTTGCAGACATCAATGAAAAACATCACTTGTCCCTTGGTATAGGAGACACAGCTGGTAAATAAGTTATTTATCGGTGTTAGAGAGACAGATGTGCTAAGCAACTCTAGATTTTTTGCTTGCAGCTAGGGACTTGGAGTCTGAGTGCCTTGGCTACACCTCAAGAGTCATGCATTTCTGGTGTCATCTGCTGCAATAAGAGTCAAACTGCCTCAGAAGATGGTTGAACAAGTGCTCTCTTAGCAAACAGGAATGAAGTTGGTAAATGTGAGTAAAAACCCATTCTGATCTAAGAGCTCATGTCTGCCTTGTCATTCAACATTATCCAGTAAAGCAGACAGAAAACTGTGGCATATTCCTTTGTTACACTGCCACATTTTTCTATAATTACTTCACTTATCATCACATTTGATGTTTTTGATTTAAATTCCATTTCAATTATGTAAATACTGCACATATTACTCTTTTGATTTATATTTGTGCAAAGTATTCACTGACTCCCTAACTCTTTTTTTTAATCTACATCCAGCTGTTGCTACATTTTTAATTCATGTTTTATCCCATACTACATACACAGTTACAGACTGATAGAAACATACTCTTGACTCTGGTTGTTTTGTATATTTTCCTTCCACTGTCCTATTTGTTTGTGACTTGGTGCTTTTATGTGTTGCTAAAATTTTTATATTTTCTTCTACAGTTGTGTAAATTTAGTGAATTTAATGCAAACCTATTTTTAGGTCTAAATTCCAATAGCTTCAAAACTGACTAAAAAAAATATTTCCTTTACAGTTCTTCAGGTCTGCAGTCTCCTGAATTAAATTCAAGGATCGGAAGATATGGTCATATTCTGCAGACTCTAGGGCATCAAATCTAAAGCTAACATGTATTCTTCCAAGAAACCATCACATTCACATTTGTATATCCCACAGTTCTCTTTCCCATTGTAACAACCACTCTGTATGGCTCAAATCCCTCTCTCTCCCTACAAGTAAAACATATATGAGTACATTTATTTTACCCATATATTTCAGAATGTCCATATCATCTTAAATTTGTAACTCAACTACACCTGAACAGTTCTTTTTGACACATCAATTTTAATTTGGAAGTTCTAGAGACTAGACTTGGATAGTTGTAGGAAGGTTATGTGAAGCCCATTATTTACTAACTATTTGCTAGTAACATCTTAAAATCTGACTGTTTAGATGCCTGAAAAAATTAGAAGGCATATTTATTAAGCAACAGATTAGGAACATACACAAATCTTAAGGTATAAAGTGTTTATTCAATAGGTATTAGTTAGTTGAATGTTTTTGGAAAGTTGCAATGCTGAGTACTGTACCGTCAACACATACATTCATATGAAGTTCTAATCCAAAACCAAAATCATTTGTCATTTAATCTGTAAGTTCAAGGAAAGTTGAGTGTTTCTAGAATTCCCTTCATATTTGCATATATCATTAAAGGAGGTGTGGTAAGAATTCAGAGCCCTGATGCCCTGTAAACTAAAGCTTGTTGTTTTAGGTTGACAGGAACTGTCATCTTCCTGTTATCATCCACTAAAAGTGTCCTGAGTAAATCATCTTCATATACCGGGGCAATGATTTGAGAACTCAGACATGTCTTCCAAGCCTCAAAGAACAATATGAACTAAACAGTACCTGCAGAGCTCGTGTCTCTAGCTGCATAGGTAGCAGAAGATGGCCTAGTTAGCCATCATTGGGAAAAGAGGCCCCTTGGTCTTGCAAACTTTATATGACCCAGTACAGGGGAAGGCCAGGGCCAAGAAGTGGGAGTGGGTAGGTAGGGGAGCAGGGTGGGGCAAGGGCACACAGGGAATGTAAATAAAGAAAATATCTAATAAAAATTTTAAAAAAAGATAAAAAAAGAGACACAGATGGAGATGTTAGATATCAGCAGAAAGAGAGTGCAGGGAAGAGGCAGAGAAGGCAGCATTACTATTAGTCCATTCACAAGCTGCCGTGTGGTCCTCCTGAAGGGGGTGGTGAGCTGTATATTGTAGAAGCTGCTTTATGACTAGGCGTTTGTACTCACCCATCACTCAAGTCCATCTCATGGAAATCAGTGGGTTCCAGCTCATCCTTATACTGTCTAATCTTTCATATTTATCTTTCTAAAAGACCCAAAGAATTCCCTAGCTTCATGACACATGGACTGAAAGCTGAAAAGATTCTAAATCTCCTACTGATAAATAAGGCTGGACGGTCAAGAGAAGGACAAAGATGTGTGATCTGTCGTATTCAAATTTTTGTGTTATAAGGATGCACAAACATTCATGCATGTTAGCTTGTTAGGAGATGTTGACCCACATGTAAACAGTGAGACTATTGACTGAATCAGGATAATACTTCCAGTTCCTGCTCAAGAACAACAGTTGAAAATAGGATACAGCAGAACCATGTATTGCTTGAGAAGTACTGTTTTCTGTTATAATACTTAAATCTATCATCACTAGTCAAGCATTTATGCTGAGGACTTATGGGAAATAATAGCAGCTGGCAGATAAGAGCAAAATATGGAAGACTCCTAACTGAGCAAAAAGTGTACCCATTCAGTTTGTAAGTATGAAAGAAACAATGTCTTCATATGGAGTTCAACTTCAAGTGACAGAGTTTCTTGTGATCAAGGTGTTATGTGTGTACCTATTGTGTACTTCTACTTTTCAAACTGTTGTTCGCAAGGTTAAAGATATAACATATTATATTTAATTCAGTGAAAATGGTTCTGATTAATTATCCTTTTAATTTAAAGCAATGTCTACTCCAAACTAACAAATACTTCACAAGGAGAACATAGCCTATTAGGACAATCAGAATTATTTGAGTGAGTTAAAGATCTAGTAGTTTTTTTCTCTGTTGCATATTCCCTTACAGCAGGATATTCTTCTATATAACCCCAGTATATCTTTAAAGTGTGTTATATAAAATATAGCTTACACTCATTAGAAAAGCTGTCTGTAATTTTAATTCATTGAAAAGAAATGCATTCTCTAGAGACATACGCATGGTCTTACTTTGGGCAGCTTGGGACACTGGCCTAATGCTAAGTGCTGGGGTAAGTAAGCCTGGCAGCTATAAACAGTCCTATCTGGTTCTCAATGATTTTCATTTACTCACTGAACAGTTTTAAAGACTTCATATAGCAGTTACACCATGTTCCATTGTCACTGCACTCAGGATCAGCATGCACATAAGGGCTCCTGCTCAGTTTCTTGGGTTATTATTGCTCTGGTTTCTGGTAAAAATAAACTTAAATGGGAATTTCACAGTTACAACGTGATTAGTGTTGACTGGCATTTGAGAAATATCCTGTTTTATCATGCTGAACCATGTGCATATTTGATATGTCTCTACTCCTAGGTACCAAATGTGACATCCAGATGACCCAGTCTCTGTCCTTCTTGTCTGCATCTGTGAAAGACAGTGTCACTATTACTTGCAGGGAAAGTCAGGGCATTAGCAATTATTTAAATGGTTCCAGGAGAAACCAGTGAAATCTCCTAAATGCCAGATCTATCTTGTAACCAGCTTGGCAGATGGGGTCCCATCAAGGTTCAGTGACATTGTATCTGGGGCAGATTATTCTCTCACCATGGGCAGCCTGGAGTCTGAAGATATGGCACTCTATTACTGTCTACAGTATAAAGACTCTCCTTTCATAGTGATACAAGTCTTAGCATTAACCCTCTTGGAAGCAGAAGTGAGTGGCTGGGCTGCCCCAGCTACTTCTCCTCATGAGTGACCTACTGAAACTGTATCTCAGACATCACAGGACTTTTAGAAAACATCAGGAAGAGTAATTTAACTTGCTAGATGAAGCTAAATTGTTCTCTTTGTACCCTATCTTTCTTTCTCTTCAACTTCAGCAATCTAGAGTACCGAATATCTTTTCTGCCTTAACAGAGGACACAGTCTTTCCCTTTGGGAAGTTGTAACCTCAGCCAGGACTCATAAAGAACACTAGAAATCTTTGACGACTCTGCAAGGACACATTTTTAAATAAAAAATAACTGTTTATAATTGTGAGTATTTAGGGGGAATAGAAATATTACCTAGAGAAACTGACAGTGGAAAGGATCCTTAGTTTTTAGTTTTCTAAGAATGGCTAGAGATCAGGTGTGAGGGAAAGAGAAGGCTACCTAGCCAGCATGCTTTACTCTTTCCTGAAATTCCAGCAGCAGGCTGTGATGTTGCCAGCTGTGTGCAGCAACTCACACAGGATTATTCTGGCTCTTATGCTCACATCACTGTTTACAAAATTCAAACATAATTAAACCACACTCACATGATTTTTAATTTCACTACATAAAGTGGAATTCTGATTTGCCTTTATGAAATCATAGAGAATAAAGAGTTTTCTTAAAGATGCTTTCAGAAGTTTTATTATTGAAGGTTTTATATCAGGAGCATAGGTTTTGATACACACAAAACACCAACATAATAATAGAGATCTATACACTATTTCCTTGTGTTTTGAGAAATTGTGTGTGTGTAAGATCTATTTCCTGTATCTTTATGATATACCATTTCATCTATCCACCTATCTGTGTACCCCCTCCCATCAAGCTAAATTTTATTTATAGTTTTGCTTTTTTAGGATTTTACATCATGCATCCCAATTTCATGTTTCCTTTCCTTCTTAACTTCCTCCCTCCACTTTGCAGCAATCCCCTCCTCAAGCCCAGGAAAATAACATTTCATGGAAGCTCCAATGTGTCAGAGTGTATAACACATCAAGTACTGTTGTCTATACTTCTTTGCCTGCAATGTTCATTGCAATGACTTATTGGCCTGGTACAAGAGGTTTCTCACTTCTGTTACTCTATCAATACTGGAACCTCCTATTGGATACCCTGTTGTTGTCCTGTGTCATGGAGTTCCTGTAGTTTTCAATTTGTAGGACATGCAAAGTCATTGATGGGGTAGATGTTTTGGAGGGCCACTTTAAAACCCTGAACCTAGGCCTGAGGTTATCTTATCTGGCCAGTTCTTCTGTTCCATTATCATGTCCTTGTTGTAGGCTCACCAGCAACCTCCACAATCAGTGCTAGCTCTATCTTGATGTCCAGGTGAAGTGCAAAGCCAACTCTTCCTAAGGTTGTAGCTGGTGATAGACATGACCTGTTTTTCTTCTCTCATGACCTCAAGACCAGTTCTCCTTCCTCCCACAGATGGGGAGTGATGAGGTAGGATAGGAGCATGTCTCTCCCTTGCCCACTCCATTGCTTAACAGAGAAGAGGCAAGGCCAATTCTGCTGTGCTCTTGCCATTGGAACAGGCCCACCTCAACCTGAAGATCCAGGGCCAGCTGTATTTGTGTTGTCCAGGTGAGATGCAGGAGCTGCCTTCCCAAGAGCTGTGGCAGATAAGGATCTGGGTGGCACTCCTGGTCTCATGACTCCACCGAGGTCAACTCTCCAGTGTCCTCTGTGAGAAACAAGGGCAACAGGGAGATGATGTGATTTCTCCCTCACTCCCACTGCACAGGAGAAAAGCGGCAGGGTCAGTTCTTCCACACTCATTCCCACAAGGCTAGCTCAATTACTACCCTCACATCTATGGTTAGCTCTACTATGCTGTCCAGGTGAGGTACAAAGTCTGCTCTCTGGAACGCTGCAGCTGGTAAGGGACAGAGCTAGATCTCCCACTCTGATGTTCTTTGGGCCAGATTTCCTGCCTGCTGTAGGTGGCATGAGGTGAGGGGATACATCTCTCCCTTCCCCATGGCAGAGAAGTAGCAGAGCCAGCTTTCTCATGACTAGGCACCTAAGGTCCAGCTTTTCTGCCTCCTGCCATCAGGGCCAGCTTTAGGCAAGTTGCAGTGTCTTCTGTCCTGAGTGCTGCAGATGACGAGGGCAGGGCCCACTCTTCTATTTTCATGAGTGCAGGAGTGGGAGAAAAGGAAACTACATAGGAGAGTGTGTACAGGAGCCTCAAGCTGAGTGGTGGAAGACAGAGGGGGGGAGAGAGAAAGAGAGTAGAGAGATTAGAGAGGGGAGAGAGGGGGAGAGAAAGGAGAGAGGGAAGGGAAGAGAGAAAGAGAGAGTAGAGAGGGAAGAGAGAAGGGAAAGAGGGGAGAGAGAGGAGAGAGACATTGAGAGAGTATAGAGAGAGATGAGGAAAGAGGGGAAAGAGAGGAGAGAGGCAAGAGAGAAGAGAGGAGAAAGGGGAGAAAGGGTAGAGAGAGGAGAGAGAAAGAGAGGAGAGAGATAGAGAGAGGAGAGAGATAGAAGAGAGAATGGAGAGAGAGAGGAGAGAGGGGAGAGAGTGGAGAGAGGAGAGAGAAAGAGAGGGGAGAGATAGAGATAGGAGAGAGAAGGGGAGAGAGAGGAGAGCAGAGGATAGAGAGGAGGAGAGAGAAGAGAGAGGAGAGAGGAAAGAGGAGAGAGGAGGAGAGAGACATGGAGGGAGGTAGGGAGAGAGAGAGAAAAGTGGAGAACAGAGAAGAGAGAAGAGAGAGAAGAGAGAAAGTGCAAGTTGTTTGAGCATGGGGTTGCCTGTGAGACTGTACCCAAAAATGCTGCCTGTGTGTTTTCTTACCTGACTTCCAGATATTGCTGCTTCCAGGTGAGAAACCTCATTTATTTTATTTTATTTATTTACATTTCAAATGCTATCCCGAAAGTTCCCTATACCCTCCCCCCCCCCCATCCTGCTCCCCTACCCGCCCACTCCCACTTCTTGGCCCTGGCCTTCCCCTGTACTGGGGCATATAAAGTTTGCAAGACCAAGGGGCCTCTCTTCCCAATGATGGCTGACTAGGCCATCTTCTGCTACATATGCAGCTAGAGACATGAGCTCTGGAGGTACTGGTTAGTTCATATTGTTGTTCCACCTATAGGGTTGCAGACCTCTTCAGTTCTGGTTCCAGGCAGGGATCATCTGAGGTATGGTCTTTTTCCCAGGCCTGCCTGGTGATAGACTGGTGGTCATCTCAGACTAGCTTCTTGTCCAGACCCCATGGCGCCAGTCTGGTGGTGTCTTGGGCTCTCTCCTTGAGAGCCCCTTGCACGTTGCCCAGGAATGCCCAGTGACCTTGGTCCTCAGTGCCATTCTTCTATTATCTGTTGCTCTGTCCTGGGAGACTGGGCTTTCCTGGCTCCAGTCTGGTTGTCTTCTCTGGTTTGCTGTTTCCAGGGATGCTATGCTACTAATCATTCAGATGTACACAGGTCAAAAGCCTGACCAGAGACATAGCCTCTTTATTCTCTGCCACCTGTTGGTACACATGTGACACAGAAAGAATAATCCTCTAGGAGGCTGAAGGACATAATAATCTGAATTACTCTAATTTTATACAACAGAGGAGAATAATAAAGTCAGAAAATATAATACGAAATTTCTAGGCCTCAGATTTTCTTATTTATGCTGTCCTTTAACTTTCCACATACATTCTAGACTGAGTTTACTAACAAGCAAATCTCTTTCAGGAATATAAGGTGCATTACATTGAGTTTATTTACAAACTGGAGATGACACACTTGTAAAAGTCATTTATGAGACTGGAGAGAATGTGCAGTGCCTAAGAGCATTTGTGCTCTTGAGGGGGCCTGGGATTGATTCTCACCTGCAAGCTGACCCACAGCTGTGTTTATCTTCCATTCCAGAGGATACAGCATCACTTTATGTCCTTTGAGGAACATATGCATAATCTCCTCACAAACTTGCATGCAAAACATTTATAATATTTTTAAAATGTAGTCCACATTATACACACAGATATATTCCCTATTCGCATATGTTTCCTTCATATATAAGGGCAGTTTGCTATACTTAGAGAATATAGAGATTTCTAATTACTTATAAATATCTAAGTTGAGATTGTTTTCTTTATGAGTTTGTATACTAATGTTATTAACATGTTATTTCCTGGTTTTTATTGCACATTTCTTACCACATTTGTTGTATCTGGGGTATTGTTTTTAGAAACAAACAGCAAGAGTAGATATTTTGACCTTTTGTGTAATTTGAGGTCTAAAATGTCCAACATTTTCACACTGGGTAATGTATAGACTGCACATGAGAGTAAGCTAGTTTTCTAGCATAGTAAAGGAGAACTATGATTTCTTCTTTAAAGATTTTTGACAGCCATAGAAATGATTTTTTAAACACTGTAGAGATTTTTACACAATGTCAAAAGGATGAATTATATATGGATATATATGGATAAAATTTATAGTGTTAAAGTAGCCAATATATTGTGAAATGCATTCAACTAGATCACAGTGTCTCCAAAAAGGGAAACAAATTGGTGAATGTAGAGAATCAGAGTGGGAAGAAGTGAATGAGAAACATGAGAAAGAGACACTAAATAAAATACGTTGTATTGCTGTCCTGTATATTCCTGTCTCACTGTACACCCCAGTAAAACAACTTTGATAAAGCAGGCACTTTTAATAAAATAATAAGGTTTTTTATTTAGATATTTTCTTTATTTACACTTCAAATGCTATCCCGAAAGTTCCCTATACCCCCCCCCCGCCCCTGATCCCCTACCCACCCACTCCCACTACTTGGCTCTGGCCTTCCCCTGTGCTGGGTCATATATAGTTTGCAAGACCAAGGGGCCTCTCTTCCCAATGATGGCCGAATAGGCCATCTTCTGTTACATATGCAGCTAGAGAATAGGTGGAACAACAATAGGAATAATAAGATTTTTTAATTGTGATAGAAATTGCAGTGCTGACACCTAATCATCTACAAGGGGAGCTGTATTGGTCTTTGTTTACTATATGTTTTCCCCTTGGTCCTGAATTATTACAGAAACAACATCCCAGTGTGGACTTGTACTCCTTTCAATGTTTCCATATCCTTGAATATTTTCTGTATTAGTTACTTAGGTAATTTTTAAGTTCTAAAGAAATGGCGATGTGGTAGTGATCACGATAACTATGAAGTGTAAATTGAAAAATGCCAGTAGGCTTGGAGAAAACAGAATTATTTTTAAAGTCAGAAGCCCTCCTATTTTGGGAATTTCAGTGCACACATGATGAATAGACAGACAGACAGACAGTCTTAAACAGTGTTAAATGTAAAATCTCTATCCATCTGTGTTATCATTTCTTCTAGTTTCTTCCCCACAGCTATCTGGCAACATCCAGGTATGCCTGACCCAGTATAAAAGGGGCTGTTGACTCCTTCCTCACTCTCTTTTACTATCTTGCCCCCTTACTCGATTCCCCTCTTCTCTCTCTTCCTATTCTCTTTGCATTCCCTTCACCCCTCTCACTCTCCAAATGTTCATGGCAGGCCTCTACTCCTCTTCTCTGACTCTGTATCTCTCTCAGTCTTTCTCTCTCTGTCTATTCCCTTCATAACTCCTCTTCCCATGCCCTAAATAAACTATTCTGTACTATACCTGTCCCTTGGCTGGCACCTTAGGGGTAAGGAATGCCTCCACATGAATCCAGAAAAGTATCCCCTTCAACCTCAGGTTACTACACTTCTACCAAACATATCCTCTGCTTCCCTTTCTTTTTTATAAAATAAAACAGTCTGTCCATCTACCTATCTACCACTAAAGCAAAAAAAAAAAAAAACCAAAAAACAAAAAAACAAAAAACCAGTTAATCCTTGTATAATAACTTAAGATTTTCTATTATTTTTTGCTATATGTTGTTACCTTATTCAATTTTAAATCATTTAAGTATCCTGTTATGACTTCTTAAATTCATTAAAGATATTATGGTGGCTTTTTTGGGGAAATAAACATTTAGAGATTTCTGACATGTGACAACTTGAATAGCCAAGATCAGTTAAATTCATCACATCAGTTATTTACAAAACACCTTATTTTATGTCTCACTTTACCTGTCATATAATACAAAATTTAAGAAAATTATTTGAAGAATTCTTTCTCTGTGTGCACCAGGGTGATGTAGTCACTTTTTAGTAACACAAGCCATTGGGTAAAGGTTAGTAAAATTCTTAGAATAAAAATGCTGACTGAAGAGGGTGAAAGACTGGAGAATAACATCCCAACTCCATCTCCAAAGGTAAAGCTTGATAGTACATAAAGAAGGAAATACTTTAGAAAGCCTGGGAGATTTGTTAATTAAAGTAAAATCATTAGAAAGATCAGAGTCTGACTTCCATCACAGTTAGGGATCAAAGATACTTGAAAACTACAGAAGACAACTACAAAATAAATGTTACTACCTTCAGATTTCATAGATGTAGAAACTGGGGCAAAAGGAGGTCAAGGATGATGATATATATTTAAAGCTTTCTTATATGTGATATCATGAATAAAAAAGAATAGTTAAATGAAAAAGAAAGGTGGGGGAGAGCAGGAGAAATTTTACATGAAATGATAAGGCTTAGAGAGATGGTTTCAAAGGTAAGATCACTGGCTGATCTTGCAGAGGAGCTGGGTTCAGTTCATAACATGCACCGGGTTGTTCACAACCATTTATAATTCCTGTTCTAGGAAATCCAACGAGTTTTTCTGACTTTCCTGAGCACAGACATGCATATTGTTATATACAAATGCAAACAAAAACATTTTTACTCATAAAAGAAAATAAAAGATTCCTTAAAAGAAACAGACAAAGAAAGCAGATTAGCAAGAAGAAACTGAAAGAATAATGTGTAGAAAGCCAACCTGTGACTCAAGCCAAGACCTCTATTGGGTAGGACTCAGTGATGGGAGTACCACAGGCTAAAACAGACAACTCTGTCATTTCTACACAGAGAAAATGTCCACAGTGCTTATAATTCCTTAAAACCAATGATGATATTTAATGTTTCAGTAATTCTTCTTGCTTGGCAGGCTGGTACTTGAGGAGAAGCCTATTCTATCGCTCTATATGTCAGAGACTAGGCTAGTCTGTAGAGCTAGAAACAGGAAAGAAAACAAATCAGGGTGACAGAAGCAACCTCTGCAGATGTACTCCTGGACAGTAAGAAGGCTAGATGCTGAGAAGTAGTGTCAGCAGGAGGAACAGGCCATGGAAGACATAGAGGTCATGGCACCATTTGCTGTGGGACAGACAAAACACTATCATCTAAGGATAAGAGCAGAGAACAAAAGCCTAAGTCCAATGTACTGCTTAGCTTCTACTCCTCCACCCCAGTGGTGTGTTGTCTGCAAGGATGTTGACATTCTAGGTTCACTAAGACACACCTTTCTAGTACTGATTTTTGTTTTCTGATTGTATTCTTATGCTGTCCTTTAGCCATCTGGTTGTCCATAATGTTGTCAGGCTTGGTAGTCCCTGATGGGATCAGGCCTCTGGGGTTGCAGATAGAGATGGTAGTCTCTGAAGTCAGCAGGCTTCAGGGTATGCAGGCAGAATTGGAAGTGCTTGGAGACTTCAAACTGCTCTTTTTTCTAGTGGAGGCTGGCCTCCAGACATGCAGGCAGAGCTGGTGGTCCCTGAGGATTGTAGATCTCTGGGATGGCAGGTAGAGGTGTGGACCGGAAAGTGGAGCACAGAGGGGAAAGGGCAGAACTCATAGCTGGTGGGCTTGCCAGGGGAGCCAGCAGGCAGGAGCTTCTGCTTGGTGATCTTACCTGGTTGTCCCAGGTGGCAAGAGACCACCAGAAATGTAGATAGAGCTGTGGACAAGGAAATGGAAAACAGAGGGGGGTAGGGTTGAACTTGTAGCTGCTTGGTTTTCTCAGAAAGGCCAGCAGTCTGAGGAGGAGTCTCACCTGGTCGTTTCTGATGGCTACAAGCCTCTGGGATAGATGATAGAGATGTGATAACCAATATATGCATTCCTAGTATTTTCAACTGTTTTTACAATCCCATTGAGACAAATTCAATAGGAGAGACAGTACCTAAATTTTCCATTTACCATTCATAAAGAGACCAGCTTTTCTCTGTAAACTTCACAAAACAGGAGAAAAAGCATATTTATTCAACTTATAGAGAATGATTTGATACATGTTCTCATTTTTATTCTTTCCTGTGTTTTTGTCATACATCTCTTATTAAGTATCTGGTTTTGTCCAGATACAATGTTATAAGCATGTTAATTTCCCATCGACCACCACATAATGTTTTACTAAGGCCCACAGCCCTGCTTGTCTCCAAGGAGAACTGCTCTAACCAGGGACAAAAGACACCTGTTCTAAGAAGGGATACTGGAGGCCTGATTTAACCTGGAACACAGGAGGCCTACACTAACCAGAGACAGCACTTTCTGCCTCCCAGCAGGCCTCTTCTAACCCAGGTCACATAGCTAAACCTGCCTCGAAGGAGGCCTGGTCCAGTTTGAGACTCCCAGGCCAATTAAAACCACATATAACTGGATGGCAAAAGGCAACTTGAGGAACATAAGCAACAGAAGCCAATGTAATTTAGGCACCATCAGAATCTAGTCATTGTACTATAGTAAGCCCTGGATACCCTAACATACCAGAAGAACAAGATTCTTACTTATAATCCTATCTCTCAAAGATGATAGAGGTCTTTAAGAAGGATAAAAATAACTCCTTTAAAAAAATACAGGCAAACAGGAGGGAGCCCTTAAAGAGGAAAAAAATAAATCCCTGAAAGAAGTATAGAAAAATACAATCAAATAGTTGAAGGAACTGAACAAATATGTCCAAGATCTAAAATGGATATAGAAACAATAAAGAAATCACAAATGGAGGGAACCATGGAGATGGAAAACCTAGGGAAGAGATCAAGAGCTAGAAATGCAAGCATCAGGAACAAAATATAAGAGATGGAAAAAAGAATCTCAGGCATAGAAGATATCCACACACCAGTCAAAAAATACAGAGTGTAAAAAGTTCTTAGCCCAAAATATCTAGAAATTTGGAACACAATGAAAGGACCAACCAAATCTAAGAACAATATAAATAGAAGAGGGTGAATATTCCTAGTTCAATGGCCAGAAACCATCTTCAACATACTCATAGAAGATAACTTCCCTAACCTAAGGGAGAATTGGTGATAAACATTTAGGAAGCATACAGAACACCAAATAAATTGGACCAGAAAAGAAAAATCCTTTCAGCACAAAGTAATAAAAATACTAAATGCACAGAACAAAGAAAGAATATTAAAAGCTGTAAGGTAAAAGGTAGCGTTACACATAAATGCAGACATATCGGAAGAACACCCGACAACTCCACAAAGACTCTAAAAGCCAGAAGATCTTGGACAGATGTCTTACAGACTCAAAAATACCACAGATGCAAGCTCAGATTACTCTATTCATCAAAAGTATCAATCACTGTAAGTGGAGAAACTAAGCTATTTCATGACAAAACCAAATTTAAACAATCTTAAATCTAAACTATCTTTGCTATTTTGTGCCATTTAAGCAATATCTTGATTTTATTTATGCAGATTACATGGGTTTGGGTATTAGTTAATCAGATTTTCAGTGTGACTCCTCTAATAAACACAACTTGCTTTACAATCAATCATCCCATTCCTCATTTCTTCAAAATGTGCTAGAGAGTGGTCCTGAATTTTCTCCAGTAGAGAGGGAGGTATAGCGCTTGCTATTTTTCCTAAAGAGATGGCAACCAACTCAGTCACTGGTTCTATATGCTTTTTATAATATTTAGGAGTTCTCTGGTAGAATTTTTGGGGTCACTTATATATACTATCATATCATCTGCAAATAGTGATACCTTTATTTCTTCTTTACCAATTTGTACCCCCTTGATGTCTTTTTGTTTTCTTACTGTTCTAGCTAACACTTCAAGTACTATATTGAATAGGTATGGGAAAAGTGCACATCCTTGTCTTGTCCCCTATTTCAATGGGATTGCTTCAAGTATGTCTCCATTTAATTTGATATTGGCTGTTGGCTTGCAGTAAATTGCTTTTATTATGTTTAGGTATGGGCCTTGAATTTGTGATCTCTCCAATACTTAATATGAAGGGGTATTGTATTTTTGTCAAATATCTTTTTCTGCATCTTAGGGGATAATCATGTGATTTTTTTTCTTTGAGTTTGTTTATATAGTGGGTTACATTAATGGATTTTCATGTATTGAACCAATCTTGCATCAGTGGGATGAAGCCTACTTGATCATGGTGAATGATGGTTTTGATGTGTTCTTGAATTCAGTTTGCAGGAATTTTATTGAGTATTTTTGTATCAATATTCATAAGTGAGATTGGTCTGAAGTTCTCTTTTTTGGGGGGTTCTTGTGTGGTTTAGGTATCAGAGAAATTGTGGCTTCATAAAACAAGTTAGGTAGTGTTCCTTCTGTTTCTATTTTATGGAATAGTTTGAGGAAAATTGCTATCAGGTCTTCTTTGAAGGTCTGGCAGAATTCTGCACTAAATCCATCTGGCCCTGGGCTTTTTTGTTGTTGTTGTTGTTGAAAGGTTTTTAATGATTTCCATTTCCTTGTGTGATATGGGTCTGTTTAGATAGTTTATCTGCTCTTGGTTTAACTTTGGTATGTGACATCTGTCTAGAAAACCATCCATTTCATCTAAATTTTCTAGTTTTGTTAAATACAAGCTTTTATAGTTGGAGCTGATGATTTTTTGAATTTCCTCTGTTTCTGTTGTTATATCTCCCTTTTCATTTCTGATTTTATTAATTTTGATACTGCCTCTTGGCCTTTTAGTTAGTTTGGCTAGGGGTTTATGTATCTCATTGATTATTTCAAAGAACCAGCTTTTGGTTTTGCTAATTCTTTGTATTCTTTGT
>NW_018394085.1:27785-28831 GCF_900095145.1 Mus pahari
TGACTAAGTAACCCTTTGGCCTAGTCCCTCACTTTGCTTGCCCCCATGTTGGGTTATTATGATTTGGTCAGCAAAGTAATAGCACATTTTGAACTTATGGATCAGCTATTAGTGTCACAGCTCTTAACGTCACAGGGAATTCTAGCAAGGTCAGGGCGGTCTGTGGTCTTTCTCAGAATTCAGTGTGGGGTGGGGTAGGGGGATTTCTCTGGGTGTTGTTATCTTGTTATGGTTATTTCTCTGAGAACAGCTAATATTGTTTTGGCAGCTGTAGGNTCAGTCATTTTGACTGCTAAAACTATGTTTTTACATTTGTTTAGTCAGCCAGCTTCCTTATCTGGCTCTGCATGTGGCCTGCTAGTACAGTTTGGAAAGTCCTTTTTAAAGAGGGAAGGTGGTCTTGAATTCATTTTGGATATTACACTTTACCAGAGCACTTAGTGCTATGAACTTTTGTCTTAGCACTGCTTTTACTGTGTTCCATAAGTTTGAGTATGATGTGTCAATATTTTAACTAAATTCCAGGAAGTCTTCAATTGCTTATTTTTATTTCTTCACTGACCAAGTTATCACTGAGTAAAGAGTTGTTCAACTTCCACATGTATGTGGGCTTTCTGTATTTTTTCCTGTTATTAAAGACCAGCCTTAGGCCATGGTGATCTGGTAGGATGCATGGTATTATTTCAATCTCCTTGTCTTGGATGAGGGTTGTTTTGTGAGTAATTATATGGTCAATTTTGGAGAAGGTACTATGGGTTCCTGAGGAGAAGGAAGGTGTATTTCTTTGTTTTAGGGTGAAATGATCTGTAGATATCTGTTAAATAAGTTTGGTTCATAACCTCTCTTAGTTTCACTGTGTCTCTGTTTAATTTCTGTTTCAAAATTGGGTATACAACTAAACTGAGATTTTACAACTGAGGAATCTTGAATGGCTGAGAAGCACCTAAGGAAATGTTCAAAGTCCTTAGTGATCAGAGAAATGCAAATCAAAACTACCCTGAGATTCCAACTTTCACTCATAAGAATGGCTAAGATCAAAACCTCAG
>NW_018394086.1:0-1467 GCF_900095145.1 Mus pahari
GAGAAAGAGGAAAACTTCCTCCATTAATGGTGGGATGGCAAGCTAGTACAACCACTCTGGAAATCAGTCTGGCTGTTCCTCCAAAAATTGCACTTAGTACTACTGGAATATCCAGAAATACCGCTTCTGGGCATATACCCAGAAGTTGTTCCAACTTGTAATAAGGACACATGCTCCGCTATGTTCATAGCAGCCTTATTTATAATAGCCAAAAGCTGAAAAGAACCCAGATGTCCCTCAACAGAGGAATGGATACAGAAAATGTGGTACATTTGTTAGGGTATCCAGGGCTTGCTGTGATGAGATAACTGTGTTCTGATGGTGCCAAGTCGCATTTGATTTTTTTGTTTTGTTTTGTCTTTCTTTCTTTCTTTCTTTCTTTCTTTCTTTCTTTCTTTCTTTCTTTCTTTCTTTCTTTCTTTCTTTCTTTTTTTTTTCCCGCTTATGTTCTTGTGCTTGCCTATCTCCATCTGGCTATCTCTAGTGTTAATTGGCCTTACTGTCTCTGCCTTGAGCCTGCCCTTCCTTGTAGGAAGGTACAGGTCTGTGAGCTGAATTAAAACAGGTATTCTGGGAGGCAACAAGTGCTTTCCCTGGTTAGGTGTGGTCTGCTGTGTCACTAGTTATGAAAGGCTTCCTGTCATCCAGGCTATGGCCAATGTCCTGTGACCCTGGTTATGGCAGACCTCCTGACAGTCAGGCTGTNTCTGAAGGGTGCAGGTTAAGGGGGCTGGAATGCCAAGTCTGCCCTGGGCAGGGTTGTGGACTGGAAGGAAGATGTGTCTCTGGCAGGGTGAATAGGTCCAATGTATACAGGGATCTGTAGGGGTCCCAGTTAAGCCAGGTGATTGGGCTGGTGGGACTCACTGTGAGCCTGTTTATGATTGAACTCCTGGGAGTTATGCAGTCTCTAGGGGTGGGAGGGGATTATGTAGCATCTGATCTTATAAGTAGCATTCTTGATGATGCTTTCCGTTTCCCATTATTTAATTTTAGATTCCTTATAAAAACCAGGTGTTCACAATATGAACTAACAAGTACCCTCAGAGCTCATGTTTCTAGCTGCATATGTAGCAGAAGATGGCCTAGACAACCATCATTAGGAAGAGAGGACCCTTGGTCTTGCAAACTTTATATGACACAGCACAGGAGAATACCAGGGCCAAGAAGTAGGAGTGGGTGGGTAGGGGAGCAGGGGCCAGAGAGGGTATAGGGAACTTATGGAATAGCATTTGAAATGGTAATAAAGAAAATATCTAATATAAAAAATTTATATATATATATATATATATATATATAAATTTTATATATATATAAAACCAGGCATTCATAATTATATGATTTTATATCTGGATCTTCAAATTGATCCCATTGTTAATCCTGTCTGGTTTTGGTATTTATGCCAATATTATGTATTTTAATTTTAGATTGCTTATAAAAACCAGGTGTTCATAATTATATGAATTT
>NW_018394086.1:1755-23697 GCF_900095145.1 Mus pahari
ATGAAAACTAAGCTGAACATCTGCCACAAATGCATAGATTGACTGGATCCAGTGCTGACATGCTTTAGCCGTTAGTTCAGTATCTGAGTCTCCATGGGCTTAGGTTAGTAGANGTTGTAGGACTTCCTGTGGTGTCCTTGACCTCTTCAGTTCATTCAGTTCTATGCCTCACTCTTCCACAAAGCACCTCAACCACTGCCTAATGCTTGACTGCAGGTCCCTGTATCTGTTCCATATACTACCGGATGCAGCCTCTCAGGGACCATTTATGTTAGGATTCTGCCTGTAAGCATGTCAGTGTATGATTGAAAGTGTCAGGAGTTGTAGATCTCACATGGCATGATCCCTGTATCTGTTTCCATATACTGTTGGATGCAGCCTCTAAGGAGGCATTTAAGATAGGCTTCTGTCTGTAAGCATGGCAGAGAATCATGGAAAGTGCCAGGGGTTGTCTCTCTCACATGGCATGGTTCTCAAGTTGGGCAGTCATTGGTTGGCCATTCCCTCAGTCTCTGCTCCATCTTTATAATTTCGTATCTAGTAGGCAGAGCAAATTTTGTGTTGATAAAGATCTTTTCCCAATCTGTTGGTTGGCTATTTGTCTTATTGACAGTGTTCTTTGCCTTACAGAAGTTTTATAATTTTTCTAGGTCCCATTTGTCAATTTTGGACTTTACAACACAAGTCATTGGTGTTCTGTTCAGAATTTTTCCCCTGTGCACACAAGTTTCTCCTCTATAAGTTTCAGTGTCTCTGGTTTTATGTGGAGTTACTTGATCCTCATAGACTTGAGCTTTGTATAATGAGATAAGAATGGATCAGTTTGCATTCTTGTACATGCTAACCTCCATTTGAGCCAGCACTATTTATTAAAAGTGCATTTTTTTCCACTGGATGGTTTTAGCATCCCTTGCCAAACAAAGATCAAGTAACCATAAATGTGTAGGTTTATTTCAGGGCCATCAATTCTATTCCAATCATCCACCTGTCAGTCACTGTACCAGGACCATACAGTTTTTTTTTAAATCACAATTGCTCTGTAATACAGCATGAGGTCAGAACTGGTGATTCAACCAGAAGTTCTTTTATTGTTGAGAATAGTTTTTGCTATCCTAGCTGACAGGAGCCTGATATAGCTATCTCCTGAGAGGCTCTGCAAGTACCTGACAAATGCAAAAGTGGATGCTCACAGCCATCCATTTGGTGGAGCACAGGGTCCCCAATGAAGGAGCTAGAGAAAGTACCCAAGGAGCAGAAGGGGTTTGGAGCCCCACAGGAGGAACAACAATATGGACTAACAGTACCCCCAGAACTCCCTTGGTCAAAACCACCAACCAAAGAAAACACATGTTGTGACGCATGGCTCTCACTGCATATGTAGCAGAGAATGGCCTAGTTGTTCATCAATCAGAGGAGAGGCCCTTGGTCCTGTGAAGCTTCTATGCCCCAGAATAGGGGAATGCCAGGGCCAGGAAGTGGGAGTGGGTAAGCAGGAAGAGGGGGTTTTTGAGGCAGAAACCAGGAAAGAGGACAACATTTGAAATATAAATAAAGAAAATATCTAATAAAANCTTTTTTACTGAAGGTTTTGTGGGTGAACTGGTTTCCCTCTCCCTCCACTGGAAGTTCCACATGTTTACAGGAGGTGGGCACTGCAGTCTCCATATCCCCTGCTGGTAGGAATCTCAGCCAGTGTTACCTCAGTGGATTTCTCAGAACCTCCTTCATCCCAAGTCTCCATCTACTCCCAGACATGGGTTACTACACTCAGGATGATATTCTCTAGTTTCTAGAATTGTCTGAAAATTTTATAACTTTTTAAAAGAATAGCTGAGTAGTATTTCTATTGTGCAGCTATACCACATTTTCTTTATCCATTCTTCAGTTGACAGGCATCTGAACACTTCAAGATTCTTCAGTTCAGAATTCTCTGTTTTGCTTTGTACTCCATTTCTCAAATGGCTTATTTGATTTGCTGCCTTGAGTTCTTTATGTATTTTAGATATTATTTCTCTGCCAGATGTAAGATTGGTAAATATCTTTTCCCGTTCTGTAGGCTGCTACTTTGTCATATCGATGATGCCCTTATCTTTGCAAAAGCATTTCAGTTTCATGAGGTCCAATTTATTAATTGTTGATCTTTGTATCAGAACTATTAGTGTTCTGTGGAGGAATTTTTTTTCTGTACCAATGAGTTCAAGGAAGGTCCCCTTTTTCTCTGTTATTAGCTTCAGTATATGTTTTAATGTTGATATCTTCAGTCCACTTGGACTTGAGTTTTGTGTAGGGTGATATATATGGTATATTTGCATTCCTTTTAGTACTGCTTTCATTGTGTCCCACACATTTTCAGGTTTTATGCATTCATTTTCACTGAATTCTTGGAAGTATTTAATTTCTTTCTTTATTACTGTCAGGATACAGTAGTCCTCAGGAGAAAGTTGTTCAAATTCATGAATTTGGAGGACTTTTGTTATTCTCATTGTTATCGAAATCCAGGTTTAATCTCTCGTGGTCTGATAGGATGGATGTAGGGGGTCATTTCAATTTTCTTATATCTGTTCAATTTGTTTTGTGACTAAGTAATTGGGCAATTTTAGAGAAAGTGATGTGAAATGCTGAGAAGAAATTACACACACACACACACACACACACACACACACACACACACATTGGATTGTTGAAATGTTTGTAGATACCTGTTAGTTCCATTTCCTTTATATTATTTATTTGCTCTAGTATTCCCCTGGATGTCCAGTCACCTGGAGAGAGTGGGCTATTGAAGTCTTTCACTATCAGTGTCTGAGGGTTGATGTGTTTAAAGCTTTACTAAGTCTCTTTTACGAATTTGAATGGGGGCTTAGATGTTAAAAATTGAAATATAATCTTTGCAAATCTTGCCCTTGATGAATAATAAGTATTGCTTCCTCATCTCTTTTGAATAATTTTGGTTTGAAGTCTATATTGTTAGGTATTAGATTGGATTCATTAGCTTGCTTCTTAGGCCAATTTGCTAGTAAATATTTTAACATCCTTTACACTGATTCAATGTTTATCTTTTATGTTGTATGTTTTTACTGTAGCAGAGGATTTTTCTTGTTTTCACAGCCATTCTGTTAGTCTTTTCTTTTTCTGGAAAAATGAACTCATTGATATTTAGAGGTATCCATAACCAGTGATTATTAATTCTTTTAATTTATTATTTAGTTGTTGGTGGTGGTATTGTGGGGGGGGGAGGTGTTTTGCTTCTTTCAGTTTTGCTAGTGGGAATGCATTTATTACGTGTGTTTTTGTGAGTGTAGTTAAACTCACTGGGCTAGATTTTTCTTTCTAGTAGCCTCTGGAGGGTGGTGTTTGTGCATAGATATGGTTTAAATTTGGCTCTGTCATTGAAACTCTTGCCTTTTCCATCTACAGGGTTTAAAGTTTTTGCTTTATATAGTAGTCTAGACTGGGATCTGTGATATTTTAGACTCTGAAGGATAGCTGCTTGTCTTAATTTAGATATTTTCTTTTAGAAATCAGATGTAATTCTAATATGTCTACCTAATTGCTCTTTTTTCCTTGAGGCTTTCAATATTCTTTCTCTGTTCTGAATCCTTAGTAATTTTATTATTATATTTTGAGTGATCTTTCTCTTTTGTTTCCATTAATTTGGAGTTCTGTGTGCCTAATGTATCCTTATAAGCAATTGTTAATTTAGGGTAAGAAAAATTTTCTTTTATGATTTTGTTGAAATTATTTTCTGGGTCATTGTCTTAGTTAGGGCTTTACTGCTGTGAAAAGACACCATGACCAAGGCAACTCTTATAAGGACAAAATGTAATTGATGCTGAATTATAGCTTCAAAGGTTTAGTCCATTATCAACAAGACAGGAACATGGCAGCATTCAGGCAGGCATGGTGCAGGAGGAGCCCATAATTCTACAGCTTCATTTGATGGCCACTAGGAAAAGAGTGCCTTCTAGGCATGGATGAAATTCAAATTTTCATAAATACATCAGTATTTAACACATTTTTAAATAGCCAGAATAGTCCTCTAATTATATAAATGGCTTAATTGTTATAGATCTATATAAATCCATCTTTCAATTCAGTTGTTATAAAAGCTATAACATAGAAGAACAATACATACATGCTACTTAAAGAAATTGAATTAAGTTAGAATATGTTGCACAGCCAATGACTACCAGTAGACCAGTAGGCCGGCCACCCACAAACCTTCCCTGCTCTCTTGCTTCCTTCAGCCAGACACCCACTCACCAACTATAGGTCATTCCTGTCTGAAGACCAACCTCCAAATAGAAATTGAATATGCACTAGATCAGAGTCCACACAGGCCAACAGAAGTCTGACTTCCATCTCTGGTGGAGGCCCCATGCTCAATCATCCACAGAGATTTAAAGACCACAGAAGAAANAGAAAGGAGAGGGGGGAAAAAAAACATCAAACAATCATAAACCCAGAAATCAACATCTAGAGATAAAATTCATTCTAAACACAGATGTTTATTAACGAGTATAAGAGCACAACCAACAACAAATAGGGCAACATGTTTCTACTAGAGCCCATGTATCTTACTCCAAAACAACTGAAGCATAAGAAAATGACAAAAAAACCTACTTTATGAAGACAATAGTGGTCCAAAAAGAAGAGGTTAATAAGTCTCTTAAATAAAATGAGGTAAGGACAAACCATTTCTCTAACTCCTCCTTTGGGGAACCTGTGCTCAGTCCCAAGTTTGGCAGTGAGCATCCACATCTGTATTCATCAAATTCTGGCAGAGCCTCTCAGGAGACAGCTGTATCAGGTTCCTGTTAGCAAGCACTTCCTGGCATCTACTATAGTGTCTGGGTTTTGGGTGTCTGCATGTTAAATCAATCCCCAGGTGGGGCAGTCTCTGGATGGCCTTTCCTTAATTCTCTGTTCCACTCTTTGTCCTTGTTTTTCCTTTAGATAGAAGCAATTCTGGGTTAAAATTTTAGAGACGGGTACGTGGCCCCATCCCTAAATGGGGGGCCATGACTAACCTCTGAAGTGTCTCAGGTTACTGGCATAGGTGTGTGCTCCATATCTGTGTGAATATTGAGTGCAGCCAGATTTTGTTGTCATTCCACAGATATTTGTATGTAGCTATCTTATTGATACTTGCATGTAATGGGTGAACATTACCAAATGAGTGTCTGGAATTTTTTTTTTTAGGGGGGGGAATAAATTGGTGCCACAAATGTATGTGTTTTCATTCACCTCCCCCACAATCCCTTGAATAAAGTAGCAGCACTCTGAGAAAACTTACTGCTAGTGCTTGGGATTGGAAAACTGCAGAATAAAAACACTGAGTTTGATTGATTTCCATTTGAAATTATTTAGATTGGTTTGGTGAGCTTTTTTGGTATAACTTGATTGTTCAGATTATCAATAAAATGCCTCAGGGGATATCTTTCTAAAGGATTGTGGTGATTAATGGAATCTTTACTGTCTTCCATTTTGAATATCTTGAATAGTTGGTGTTCTGCGAACCTTTGACCTTAATTTTCGGTGTAGTTTTCGTCTCATGTTCTCCATCAGAGTGTCTTGTTATGTGTTAGTGTGCTAACATTTGCTTAGATGAGCTAGAGAACTCCCACTGAGAAATGGAGAGTTCTGCTCCATATTTTCTCTGTTCTTGCTTTTCTATGCCACAAGTCCAGTGACTCCCATCTTTTTGAGCAAAGTAATATTTGTTTCCTAAATTCAGTAAAATACCCATTTTTTCTTCTTTAGTTCTCATTTTACTATTTTCTGAGAAAATTTCTTTTATACAAATGCACCTCTATAATGAACATCATTAATCTAATCCTACTCTTGAATTTTAGTCCAGTTATCTTTGTTTTGTAAAATGTGACATTGCTAGTTTTTACTGAAATATGTTTCCTTTTGGTTTGAGTCTACTACTCTATTTTTGTTTCTTTATACTTTTATTATATTCTTTTACAACAATAAAATCACATTATTTTTTCTGACCTCTATTAAAATTTGAACAACCATTCTATTTTAGGCATGCGACTACAATGACTCTTGAAATTATTGGTCCTGGAGTCTGTAGTAACTTTGGATATGTTTTCTAAGATCATTGTTTAACTCCAGGAACCCTAATGGGATAAATGAGTTCTAGGTTCCGAACTGATTCAATTATTCTTAAGCTGAAAGAAGGAATAAAAGAATGAATGAGGGCTGGAGAGATAGCTCACTGGTTAAGAGCACCAACTGCTCTTCCGAAGATCCTGATTTCAAATCCCAGCAACCACATGGTGGCTCACAACCATCCATAATGAGATCTGACACCCTCTTCTGGTGCATCTGAAGACAGCTACAGTGTAGTTAGATACAATAATAAAAAAGAATGAATGAATGAATGAAGAAAGAAAGGAAGGAAGGAAGGAAGAAAGAAAGAAAGAAAGAAAGAAAGAAAGAAAGAAAGAAAGAAAGAAAGAAAGAAAGAAAGAAAACTTTGTCCAGAGTTATGACAATTTGCAAGATTATGGATTCATTTGGACAAAAATATTAAGCATAATTTAGGTTATAATATAAGTCCTTTAAATTTTGCTTTGTTAGAAAAAAATTCTCAGATGACAATGACGATGTATCTTAAGGTTTATTGTTGTTCGTTTTTATTTTTTGTGGCCTAGTAATGTGAATGATTTTGATTATTTCAGGTTTTCACGCACAAATGACTAATGGCTACTTTTGCATTTTTTAATATTTTAAATGCTTAAGCTGCTGTGCATACACTAATTTTTCCTCACTTTTTACCCTTTTAGAGACATGTTCAGTATCAGATATAGAAATTGAGAATGGTTTTTTTTCTGAATCTGATTTTACATATGCTCTAAATAGAGAAACATCTTACAGATGTAAACAGGGATATGTGACAAATACTGGAGAAACATCAGGATCAATTACTTGCCTTCAAAGTGGATGGTCACCTCAACCCTCATGCATTAGTGAGTATTTTATTATATTGTTGCAATTATACTGATGATGTATAGCAGTTTAATTTTATTCTCCTTTTATATGGCTCTTATTTTTCATTTGTAAACTTCAAGATAAAATACACACCAATTTTTTTTCTATTTGGCTTATTCCTGCATTTCAGAGAATCAGTTCATTTGAATTTTCAATTCTTTAAAATATCCTATAGTTTTAAATCTAGCGAAGAAGTCTTTGAAGAGCTGCAAATCCCAGAAAATGTGATGACCTTATAATATGTATTTGACACTATGAGTTAAGGTCCATGTCAGAACATCTCCCTCTTAGAAGATCTTTTTAAATATTTTGATATTGGAAAAAAAAGAAATGATTCCAGTTATCAGCAAATTTTGGTGTTTGGAAACATTCCCTTGTTTAAGGACATACAGTTAATGAAGATTTTCTAGGATCAACAATTAGTTCATCTAATCTTATTTATTAGAAAAATACTCAGTGCTATTTTTCAAGAAGTATTCAACATAACTGAAATAATAAGGCAATTTAAGATATTCACTAATTTCATAGTATTTAATATTTTCCAGCCACTGTAATTTTACAAGATCTTATTAAAGAAAAGGCAATTAAAATTATACCCATGCAATATTCATCTATATTAAATTATAACTGACAAAGATTTATTGGATATTTTTGCTATTAAGAATTAAACCCTTGCCGGGCGGCAGTGGCACACACCTTTAATCCTAGCACTTGGGAGGCAGAGGCAGGCGGATTTCTGAGTTCAAGGCCAGCCTGGTCTACAGAGTGAGTTCCAGGACAGCCAGGGCTACACAGAGAAACCCTGTCTCGGAAAAACTAAAAAAAAAAAAAAGAATTAAACCCTTGATATAATACCTGTTTTAAGTTCCGCTTATCTAGTTCTCTATTTTATGAGTCATTTTAATTACTAAATATAGAATGTGAATTCACAAAAAGCTTTCATATTCCCCTAAAAATATATATTTTCACTTGTGTATTCTTTTGGAGTGTGCAATAAGTATATAAAAAAGTAAGCTGAGAAACTATTTCTAAAATAATATTTTATAAATGTTTAAGAAAGAATATCAATGCTATATAGAATTGTAGCTTCCATTTTAATAACTTTCAAGGAATTACATTGTTGTTGTTCTCCTTCGGTTCCTTCAATACTTTATTTAATTTGTTATTATATATTAATCTATAAAGGCTTTTGTTCTTATGTGAATTACTCATATTGACTACTGACACACTAGAAATAAGATTATCTCTTTTATTTTATATTAGAGTTTTGTGATATGCCTGTATTTGAGAATTCTGTAACTAAGAATAATAGCACATGGTTTAAGATCAATGACAAATTAGACTATGAATGTTTTATTGGATATGAAAATGAATATAAACACACCAAAGGCTCTATAACATGTACTTATTATGGATGGTCTGATACGCCCTCATGTTATGGTGAGTACTATTTTCTCTGGAATAATTTTAAGAAAAAAAATGAATTTATGTGCTAAAAATTGAAATTCCTAGAATCTTCTTTATGATTTCATGTAACCAATGAAAAAGGACTGTTTGGAAGCCATTGATGTTTATATTTGCATTTATTAGTTCATTACATTCATTTATTTATCCTGTGTGTATACTTGCATATATGTTTGTGTTTATGAAGGTGTGTGTACTGCATTATACATGAAGGTGTCAGAGAATCTGTGGGACTTAGATTTCTCTTTTCATATGTATCTGAGGGATTGAACTCAAGTCTCCAGGCTTAGAGGCAAGCATTCTAACTGACAGCCATTATTCTGGCCTGAAAATCTGTTTTTAAAATAATATATATGTCAACTGTATATGATACCAGGTTATGATTCTAGCAATTAGGACCCTGGATCAAGAAATTTTAAGTTTGAGAGTATATTGGACTACATACTAAGTTCTGTTTCCAAAAGTAAACAAACCAAAAATTTCATTAAATTAATGATTCCTTTGTGTGGCCTTGTTATATCATGTATATCTTATTAGAGGATAATACTTTTATTATTCAAGCTCTTAATTATGTAGACTAGGTCTCCAGTATCAAAATTAGGAATTGAAGTATTAAGCTAGGTCATGAAAACTTGAGGGCAGGAAAGATTGCTCAGTGGTTAAGATCATGGGCTGTTCTTCTAGAGTTTAAGAGTTCAATTCCCAGCAATCACATGGTGGCTCACAATGATAGGTAATGAGTTCTGATGTTATGTAGGTGTCTATACTGATAGAGCACTCATACATAAAGTAAATAAATCTTTAAATCTTTAAAGAGAAAAGAAAAACGAAATAAAAAAGAAAACTTGAACAATGTGAGGGCAGAGGATAAAGGACAATAAAATTGAAAAAAAAAAATTTTTTTGAAAGACTAGTAGCAGATACTGAGAAATTTGATTTGCAGATTCAAGGGTCCAGTCAAATGTGGATGTCTACTCCTGTCAAGTTGTCTTGGGAGGTAGAAGTATGACATTCTTGATATACAGGCCAGTCTGGGTTCTATAGGAATTGTGTTACAGCTCTGAAGGGAAATGCTTCCCCTGTGGAGTTGCTGCAGCTATGAGTTTCCCAGTGCAGGTGTGACAGCTCTGAAGGGAAAGGTAAGCTGGCAGCAAGGAGCCAAGGAAAAGCACAAAGTCACAGCACAAATGACAAACCTCACACGAGGCTTTAGTAGAAAAGACATGAGAAAGCTGTGTCTGCTCCAGAGTGAAGCAGCAAAGACTTAGCAGGAGTTGGATTTGTATAGGACATTATATGCACCTAGGAGGTGCAGATGCTTTGGGATTGGCACCTTGGGATTGGTGGGGTTTTTTTGTTTTGTTTTGTTTTTTGTTTTTTGTTTTTTGTTTTTTGTTTTTTTAAATAACAGGTCTCAGAACAAGCTCAATGATTGGTGAGATTTTGAGCTCACCTTGGGTCCTTTTTCCCCCTGAAGGAAGGAACTTGGCCATTAGCATCTCAAGGGACATAGACATTATAGCAGTCTGGAGGTGGGGCTTGGTCACTTACCTGACCTCAAGGGGATTACAGTAAGGGAGTGGCTGCCTCTGCTTGGCCAAGATGCAGCAGGAGGCAGGTAATATAAGATTGGGGGGAGGGGTGGATAGAGTGAGTTTAGGAGTAGGAGCTTTTCCAGGGTCAGGATGGTGAGATTTCTAGATAAACCCAGGGATTGGTGTGTATTCATGCTCAGGGATTGGAGGGGTTTCTGATTTAAGGATTGGTAGGTTTGGGTAGGATTTAAACCTGGAAATGAGCTCTGATCTTTTACTCTAAATGAAGACATCTCATAAACAGACAAACAGCAACAAGTGACTTACATATTTAAAAAAAAAAAATCAAACTAAACAAATGGTGATCATTAGTTTCTCTCTGATTATAAACAGTTCAAGATTATGAAATCAGGACTTTCAACAATGCATTTCTAAGATGGAATGTAAATAAAGGAATATTAGCTCCATGAGACAGTACTTTACCTGAGGGTCAGTATTAGCATGTCAAATATAAAATAAAATATAATACGAATTTTTTCCGTGAAGGCAATATACAAAAATCTGCATACCCCAGATAAAGAGTGCATTAACAGCCTAATATACAGATACCACCACATTCTAACTTGATGAACCTTTAGTTGTGCCCAGACTGAAAAAAAAAAAAAAAAAATCAAAGAGGCCACCAGGAACCACAACTCCAGTGAAAGCTCATGAAAGTCATTAGTCAAGCTCGAGCTTGGGCCACAAACTTTCCTGATGGAATAGGAAGGAGAGTGACACTCAGATCTAGGGGCTTACGGTTCGTACAGGGAAAAAATTGCAAGCTGTGGCATTCAAGCCTTGGCATTACATGATTGGGTAAATGGGTAAAGGAATGCTAACATTCAAACTGATATCCCCAGGGAAATAACACACATCTAAAATGGGGTATCTGTCTTGGGAATGATTAATGTTTTCTTAACTTATCTTGTTATTGTGACCATCTTTTCCTGTTGCTGCAAGCTGGCCATAGATGTTATATGTATTTTTGGCTGCTTGGAATGCTTAATGGTCACTTTCCCAGAGCCCACGTTTGGGGGTCCGTATCATTCCAAGCACAGCAGCTTTCTCCAAACACAGCAGTTTTCTCCATGGACAGCAGCTTAAAATAGAGTGTAGAGAAAAAAATGGGATAGCTCCTGCTGCCTTTTGCCTCTTCAGAATTTTATCAATGTTGCTTTCAGAAATATGGAGGAGGGATTTCTCATAGGAGAAGAAATGACTCCTAGACAGCACACAAAAACACAGATAAGCATATTACATAACTTGTAGGCAGCACAGTAGGGTGAAGAATGTTTTTTGTTGTTGTTGTTTGTTTGTTTGTTTTCCCAAGTGACTCAGCTGTCTAAGCACCTTCAAGCTGCTGGGTAGGATCCTTCTTCTTCTGGGAAGTTGGTATGACATCATTCTTCTTTTTTACATCTAGGGTGGTCTGGGCTAGTTTCTTGCAGCTTTGAGTGTCTGAGTGATCCTCAGCAATCTAACTATCTTGTTTACACTGATAGGGAGGAGTCAGCTGAATCTGCTCAGTTTCAGGGACTCCCTGCTTAAGGAGCTTCCCTGAAGGATGGAGTATTTTAATCTCAATGAAACTGTTACCCAAAAATTCACTTCGATTTTCAATGTCTTCATGCCAGACAGGAAATGTGAATCAGAGGAGAAGAAATGGAGGGACTGAGATGGCAATGCCAACTGATACAATCAGATAGTGTTATATTACATACACACACACACACACACACACACACACACGGATATAACATATATAATTTAGGGGCTGACAAACTGTATAAATACAGTAACTGAAGAACAACTTTTTTTCACTTTAAGACAGAGTATTATGGTATACTTATTAAATAATTTGTATAAAAGAAGCAAAACATACATAAACAGAATAGAACAAATCAAACTATAATTATAGCTGGTTGTAGTGTGTGACATTAATTCTTTCAACTGGAAAAAAGCACACACTTAGACCAATTCAAGTTTAGATTAAATTAATTCATTCTTACTTCTAGCAATACAGAAAGGGGTTAAACGGATTGTTTATAAAGTTGGATACCAAAAGGTGTGCATTACAATTATCTACGGAATCTAGAGCTGAACAAAAGAAAGTGTTTTATTCCCCTCAATTGTTCATCTTTACAATTGTACGCTAGTAAAAAGACCACTTCATCCCTGTCTCACAAAAGCAAAAAAACAAACTGTTAAATATCTTACAACAGGAACCCAAACTTCTTTCCTTTTGTTTTCTTAACTTTTGGTTACTTTTCCTTTTACTTGTTCTTCTCTCTCAAAATATATCCCAACTGCAGCCTTCCTTCCTTCAACTCTGCCCAGTTCCCACCTTGCCTTCTTATTCACTGCTCCTCCCTTCCCCTTCAGAAAAGAGCATGCTTCTCATTGATATCCACCACACATGGAATAACAAGATGCAATGAGACTAGACACAAATCCTCATTTCAAGGCTGAATGAAGCAACCAAGTAGGATAATGTTCTCAAAAGCAGGCAAAAGAATTAGAGGCATTCCCCATTCCCCCTGTTAGGAGTCTCATGAAATGCCCAAGATAAACAGCAGTATGTATGCAGAAGACCTAGCATAGACACATGCAGGCTCTTTGATTGCAGCTCCAGTCTCTGTAGCCTCTATGATTCCTCCATAGTTGATTCTTTGGACCATATTTCCCTGCTGTCCCCAGTTCACCCACAAAACTCATTCTCTTGCCACTTCCCATGGTGATCTCCTTCTTATTTAACCCACTTTCTTGCTCAGACTCACTTGGTCTGTGGACTGTAGCATGATAATCCTTTACTTAATCTTTAACAACTACATAAGAGTTCATATCGTTTTTGTCTTTACAAGTCTGGTGGCATAACTCAGTATGGTTTCTTTTTTTCTAGTTCCATCATTTGCCTGCAAATTTCATGATGACAATTTTCTGACAACTTATATAATATATCATTATATAAATATACCACATTTTAATGCATTCCTCAGTTGTGGGGTATCAAGGATTTTAAGCTATCCAGCCTCTGGTTGCTGGCCTTCAAGGTAGTGTCAGACATGACTCTCTCTCACTGCATGGCTCTTAAACTGTACTAACCATTTGTAGGCCATTCCCACAAATTCTGCAATCACATCTTGCAGGCAGGAAAAATAGTAGGTTGAATATTTTATAACTAGTTTTGTGTCCCGATTCCTCCCCTGGAAATCTTTCCTGGTTACAGAAGATGGCTGGTTCAGGTTCTATAAACCCCACTACTAGGAGTCCTTACTAGGCTCACCCTCAAAGATTCCTTGGAGTTTCCATTGAACTAAGGTTCCATCATGCCCCTGAAAAGCCCCAAATTCTAGTCATCTCTTCCAAAACTTTCTCATTCCACCCCACCTGATTCCTCCTGTTACCATGCCTTCAGTTTTAATAATTCAGCAATTATATTTTATGAATGACCCTAGATAAATATTGTGACTTTTAATTTATATATCAGAACAAGGGGGATTGTAAGGCAGAAAACTATTATTTACTTCTTTATTTACTTATTTATTTATTTACGTTTGGTAAAACTCAACAATTTCAAAAATTGAAGAAAAATTTTATCATATTTGAGAATATTATACATTTTTAATTTGCATTGGAATAATTGACAATTAATTATCAATTAGAACTAGAAGTATAACAAATGGTTTAATGTAAAAGTTGTACACATGTTTCTGTTGATTTTATTTTTAGTTGCAAATTATACTAACTATATTTTCCTAACTTCAGATATATTAGAATTTATTTTACATATTTTATTTTTCTATTGAATTAAACAGAAATTATTTTAATATGTGACTTAGAAATTGTATGACACTAATTTCAAATCTGAGGGAAACAATTGTATGTTGTAAGAATAGGAAAGTGATTGTTTTCATATTAATATTTATCTGCAGCAAATCAGATCCAGTAAAAATGAGTTGATTTTTTTAAATCAGTTTTGACATTAATATATCATAGTTTCTTATAATTCTCAGAGAATACCATATTGATTTAGAAGCTATATTAATGCTAGTATGCCATAGTTTTCATAAGGAAAAGGGTTACTGAAGCTTCCCTGTGAATGTACTTGAGATTGATAAACCTACTTATAAATGACTAATTGTATATTCCAATTATCTTACTTTTCAAGAAAGAGAATGCAGTATTCCCATTCTAGATCCAAAACTAGTCGTTTCTCCCAGAAAAGAAAAATACAGAGTTGGAGATTTGTTGGAATTCTCTTGCCATTCAGGACACCGCGTTGGACCAGATTCAGTGCAATGCTACCACTTTGGATGGTCTCCTAGTTTCCCTAAATGTAAAGGTCAGTATGTGTTTTACATTTGATGAATTAGAATCAGAAGTTTATTTTTCTTCTTTTAGTGTTCCCCATTTATCCAGTATGTCTATAATATTAAAATTTTCAGGGAAATTGACATCCATGAAGGACATGTTTTATGTGACTGATACACAGTCACATATTTATGAGGTTAAAACCAAGCTAAATTGCTCTGTTAAATGTGTTATCAATGTGTTTACACTTGCACACATGATGGCTGGGACTTAAGAGATTTCTTTCTTTTAGTCTGCATTACCGTTAGTGCTCGTGTTTTTATAGCAAAGGCCTTCCCTCATATTGCATAGAGTATGTCCAAACATCTAAAAGCAGATTTTAATAAAGTCAATACCAGGTATTAAACAAATTAAAATAGATAATAGATACAGTGCTGATGTTTTTTTACAATGTGATAACTGTATGATAAATAGTACCGGTCAATGTGAAAATTATTATAATCAACACAATAATTACTGAGTGATTTGCATATACCTTCAAGCTGTCAGGTTTACCAAAAATTCTTCCACCTTCAATACATTTGGAGTGCTATTTCAACAAACGTATTATAACTGCAAAATGTAAATCTAGTATAAATAGCAATTACATAGAAAAGTTTTATAGAAAGTAATATGGTGAATTTAAATTTCTACATTTACTAAAATTTTAAACTGTCAGATGGACATTTTCATTTATATTTATGCAGTATTTCTGTAGCAGGTCAAGTAGCATCATGTGCACCACCTCTTGAAATCCTTAATGGGGAAATTAAGGGAACAAAAAAAGTTGAATACAGCCATGGTGAGGTGGTGGGATATGTTTGCAAACCTAGATTCCTACTGAAGGGACCCAACAAAATCCAATGTGTTGATGGGAAGTGGACAACCTTGCCTGTATGTGTTGGTAAGTAAAAACATTAACACTTCAAAGATATTTTTTATTTGAAGTGGTACATTAATCATAAATTTTTGTGAAACATCTTCAGAGGAAGAGAGAACATGTGGAGACATTCCTGAACTTGAGCATGGTTCTGTCAAGCTTTCTGACCCTCCCTACTACCATGGAGATTCAGTGGAGTTCACTTGTGCAGAAACTTTCACAATGATTGGACGTGGGTCAATTTCTTGCATTAGTGGAAAGTGGACCCAGCTTCCTAAATGTGTTGGTAAGTATGTGTGCATAAAATGGATACTTTATGAGAGAATATTAAAAGCAGTAAGGGAAAAAGGTCAAGTAACATATAAAGTCAGGCCTATTAGAATTAATTCAGACTTCTCACCAGAGACTATGAAAGCCAGAAGATCCTGGACAGATGTTACACAGACTAAAAGAACACAAATGTCATCACAGGCTACTGTACCTAACAAAACTCTCAATTACCATAGTTGGAGAAACAAAAGTATTCCAAGACAAAATCAAATTTACACAATATCTTTCTATGAATCCAACCCTTCAAAGGATAATAAAGGAAAAACACCAACACAAAGATGGAAATTACACCCTAGAAAAAGCAAGAAAGTAATCCTTCAACAAAAGTAAAAGAAGACAGCCACAAGAACAGAATCCCAACTTTAAGAACAAAAGTGACAGGAAGCAACAATTATTTTCCTTTGATTTCTCTTAACATCAATTGAATAATTCCCCAATAAAAAGACATACACTAATAGACTGGCTACACAAACAGGACCCAACATTTTGCTGCTTACAGAAAACCCACCTCAGGGACAAAGACAGACACTACCTCAGAGTGAAAGACTGGAAAACAATTTTCCAAGTAAATGGTCTGAAGAAACATGCAGGAGTAGCCATTCTAATATCGAACAAAATTGACTTCCAACCCAAAGTTATCAAAAAAGACAAGGAGGGGCANTTCATACTCATCAAAGGTAAAATCTACCAAGATGAACTCTCAATTCTAAATATCTATGTTCCAAATGCAAAGGCAGCCACATTCATTAAAGAAACTTTAGTAAAACTCAAAGCACATATTGCACCTCACACAATAGTAGTGGGAGACTTCAACATCCCACTCTCACCAATGGACAGACCCTGGAAATAGAAAGTAAACAGAGACAAATGGACACTAACAGAAGTTATGAAACAAATGGATTTAACAGATATCTACAAAACATTGTATCCTAAAACAAAAGGATATACCTTCTTCTAAGCACCATTTGTTACCTCCTCCAAAATTGACCATATAATTGGTCACAAAACAGACCTTAACAGATACAAAATATTTAAATTACCCCATGCATCATATCATCTCACCAAGGACTAAGGCTGATCTTCAATAACAGCATAAATAATTGAAGGCCAACACTCACGTGGAAACTGAACAACACTCTTCTCAATGATACCTTGGTCAAGGATGAAATAAAGAAAGAAATTAAAGACTTTTTAGAGTTTAATGAAAATGAACCCACAACATACCCAAACTTATGGGACACAATGAAAGCAGTCCTAAGAAGAAAATTCATAACCCTGAGTGCTGCCAAACAGAAACTAGAGAGAGCATACACTAGCAGTCTGACAGCACACCTAGAAGCTCTAGAATGAAAGGAAGCAAATTCACCAATTAGGAGTAGACTGCAGAAAATAATCAAACATAAGGCTGAAATCAATCAAGTGGAAACAAAAAAGAACTATTCAAAGAATCAACCAAACCAAGGAGCTGGTTCTTTGAGAAAATCAACAAGATAGATAAACACTTAGCCAGACTAACTAGAGGACACAGGGACAGTATCTTAATTAACAAAATCAGAAGTGAAAAAGGAGACATAACAAGAGATCCTGAGGAAATCCAAAACATGATCAGATCCTACTACAAAATGCTATACTTACCAAAACTGGGAAACCTGGATGAAATGGACAACTTCCTAGACAGATACCAGGTAACAAAGTTAAATCAGGAACAGATTAACGATTTTAACTGTCCCATTTCCACTAAGGAAATAGAAGTAGTCATTAATAGTGTCCCAACCAATAAAAACAACAGGAACAGATGGGTTTAATGCAGAGTTCTATCAGACCTTCAAAGACCAAATTGCAACGCTCCTCAAACTATTCCACAAAATAGAAACAGAAGGTTCTCTACACAATTCATTCTATGAAGCCGCAATAACTCTGAGACCTAAACCACACAAAGATCCAACAAAGAAAGAAAACTTCAGACCAATTTCCCTTATGAATATCTATGCAAAAATACTCAATAAAATCATCGCAAACTGAATCCAATAACACACCAAATTGATCATCCATCATGACCAAGTAGGTTTCATCCCAGGTATGCAGGGATGGTTTAATATTCAGAAATCCATCAACATAATCCACTATATAAACAAAAATCACATGATCATCTCGTTAGATGCCGAGAAAGCATTTGACAAAATCCAACACTCTTCCATGATGAAAGTCATGGAAAGATCGGAAATTCAAGGCCCAAACCTAAACATAATAAAAGCAATCTACAGCAAACCAGTAGCCAACATCAAAGTAAATGGAGAGAAACTTGAAGCAATCTCACTAAAATCAGGGACTAGACAAGGCTGCCCACTTTCTGCCTACCTATTCAATATAGTACTTGAAATTCTCTCCAGAGCAATTCAACAACAAAAGGAGATCAGGGGATACAAATTGGAAAGGAAGAAGTCAGAATATCCCTATTTGCAGATGATATGATAGTATATATAAGTGACCCTAAAAATTGGGGACCCTGATATTGCGGCCTCTTGTGAGGCTATTCCAGGGCCTGGCAAACACCGAAGTGGATGCTCACAGCTAGCTATTGGATGGAACACAGGGTCCCCAATGGAGGAGCTAGAGAAAGTATCCAAGGTTCTGAAAGGGTCTGCAAACCTATCGGTGGAAGAACAACATGAAATAATCAGGACCCCCTGAGCTTGTGTCTCTAGCTGCATATGTAGCAGAAGATGGCCTAATTGGCCATCATTTGGAATAGAGGCCCCTTGGTCTTGCAAACTTTATATGACCCAGCACAAGGGAAGGCCTGGGCCAAGTAGTGGGAGTGGGTGGGTAGGGGAGCAGGGGTGGGGGTGGGGAATAGGGAACTTTCGGGATAGCATTTGAAATGTAAATAAAGAAAATAATAATAATAATAATAATAATAATAGAAAAAAATTCTACCAGAGATCTCCTAAACCTGATAAACAGCTTCAGTGCAGTAGCTGGACATAAAATTAACTCAAACAAATCAGTGGCTTTTCTCTACAGAAAGGATAAACAGGAGGAGAAAGAAATTAGAGAAACAACACCCTTCAAAATACTCACAAAAAATATAAAATATCTTGGTGTGACTCTAACTAAGTGTAGTGGCTATTCCTGGTTGTCAATTTGACTATATTTGAAATGAACTACAACCCAGAATTGGAAGGCTCACCAGTGAACTTAATCTGGAGGCTCGGGGATACAAATTTCTGATCTGGATCTTGGTATGGAGATCTTGAGATTGATTCCAGAAAAGAAAGACAGGGAGATCTCCGAGTTCAAGGTCAACTGGGATTAAAGGTACGGTGGCACACACCTTTAATCTGGGCTACACCTTATGCTGTAGACCATAAAAGGACATTCGAGTTAGAAAGGGCAATCTGCAAATTCATCTGGAATAACAAAAAACCTAGGANAGCAAAAACTCTTCTCAACAATATAAGAATGCTGGGGGAATCACCATGCCTGACCTCAAGCTGTCCTCCAGAGCAATTATGATAAAAACTGCATGGTACTGGTACAGCGACAGACAGGTAGATCAATGGAATAGAATTGAAGATTCAGAAATGAATCCACACACCTATGGTCACTTGATTTTTGACAAGTGAGCTAAAACCATCCAGTGGAAAAAAGACAGCATTTTCAACAAATGGTGCTGGCACAACTGACAGTTATCATGTAGAAGTGATCCAATCTTATCTCCTTGTAAAAGGTCAAAAATAAGTAGATCAAAGAACACATAAAACCAGAGACACTGAAATATATAGAGGAGAAAGTAGGGGAAAGCCTCGAAGATATGGGAACAGGGAAAATATTCCTAAACAGAACAGCAATGGCCTGTGCTATAAGATCAAGAATCTACACATGGAACCTCATGAAATTACACAGTTTCTGTAGGGCAAAAGATACTGTCAATAAGACAAAAAGGCCACCAACAGATTGGGAAAGAATTTTTACCAATCCTAAATCTGATAGGAGACCAAAATATACAAAGAGCTCAAGAAGCTGAACTCCAGAAATTCAAATAACCCATGAAAAAATGGGGTACAGAGCTAAACAAAGAATTCTCAACTGAGGAATACCGAAGAGCTGAGAAGCACCTAAAAAAAATATATTCAACATCCTTTATCGCCAGGTAAATGCAAACCAAAACTACCTTGAGATTCCAACTCACACCAGTCAGAATGGATCAAAAATTGAGGTGACAGCAGATGCTGGCAAGGATGTGGAGAAAGAGGAACACTATTCCATTGATGGTGGGATTACAAGCTTATACAAACTCTAAAAATCAGTCTAGCGGTTCCTCAGAAAACTGGACATAGTACAACTGGCATATCCAGCAATACCTTTCCTGGGCATATACCCAGAAGATGTTCCAACTGGTAATAAGGACACATGCTCCACTATGTTTATAGCAGCCCAATTTATAATACCCAGAAACTGGAAAGAACCCAGATGTCCCTTAACAGAGGAATGGATACAGAAAATGTGGTACATTTACACAATGGAGTACTACTCAGCCAATAAAAAAAATGAATTTATGAATTTCTTAGGCAAATGGATGTATCTGGAGGATATCCTGAGTGAGGTAACCCAATCACAAAAGAAGTCACTAGATATGCATTCACCAATAAGTAGATGTTAGCCCAGAAACCTAAAATACCCAAGATACCATTTGCAAAACACAAGAAAACCAAGAAGAATGAAGACCAATGTGTGGATACGTTATTCCTCCCTAAAATAGGGAATAAAATACCCATTGAAGGAGTTGCAGAAACAAAGTTTGGGGCTGAGACAAAAAGATGGACCATCCAGAGACTGCCCCATTTGGGGGTCCATCCCATAATCAGCCACCAAATGCAGACACTATTGTATATGCCAGCAAGATTTTGCTGAAAGGACTCTGATATAGCTGTCTCNNGTGAGACTATGCCAGTGCCTGGCAAATACAGAAGTGAATGCTCACAGCCATCTATAGGATGGAACACAGGGTCCCCAATGGAGGAGCTAGAGAAAGTATCCAAGGTTCTGAAAGGGTCTGCAAACCTATCGGTGGAAGAACAACATGAAATAATCAGGACCCCCGGAGCTGGTGTCTCTAGCTGTATATGTAGCAGAAGATGGCATAGTTGGCCATCATTGGGAAGAGAGGCCACTTGGTCTTGCAAACTTCATATGTGCCAGTGTAGGGGAATACCAGGGCCAAGAAGGGGGAGTGAGTGACTACAGGTGCAGGGACAGGGGAGTGTATAGGGAACTTTTGGGATTGCATTTGAAATGTAAATGAAGAAAGTATCTAATAAAACAAAGAAAAAAGAAAAGAAAAAAATGGATACTTTATAAAGTTTAATATTTGTATTGTAGAAATATTTACTACTGTATACTTTTGAAATTAGTAGTCTTTTTGGAAATATCTAGTCTTAAATAATATGAATCCAAACATTCATTGTTTATAATTTGATGTATTTTTTCAGAAAAAGAGAAATAATTAATATAACCTATAAAATTTTTTCATTACCTTAAGATAAGTCTAGTTGTTAATTATGAATTTTCATTTGACTGAAATGTGAATATTAACACCCAAGTAGATATGGCTATGGCACAAAAATATCATTGCCTTTATTGTGTGAGGCTCTCCTCTCAGGTCTTGGAAAGCTAAGGAATAAAGTCAGCTAATCACCGGTTTTCTACTCCAATAACAGACTTTCCTCCCTAAGCACACCTATAATACTTGTGTTCATTCTACAGACTGCATTCTAAAGTCAATGTGCTAGAGCTGGGACCATCTGCCCTGCTAGCAGCTGTAGAAATCAGGGATTGGATGGGAAACGTCCCATATATCATTCTGCACTGATATACCATGTTCTTTTGGTGATTGAATCTTAATGAGTAGCTGAAAGCATCTTTGGGTCTACATTCTTTTTTCTCTGAAATGGAAGGTTTTCTTTGAGTGATCTTGGTCATATTTTAAGCATGGTCTCTGGTGTCCAGTCTTTACGATTGATTGGAGTTTGGGGTATTCATTAACGCCAGGGGAACATAGAGCTCCATTGGATAGAGCACCTATAGTTGTTATCCATGGCCAGACACCCAAACTTCATACTAGTTTGTTGTAGTGGCTATTCCTGGTTGTCAACTTGACTATATTTGAAAAGAACTACAATCCAGAATTGGAAGGCTCACCAGTGGACCTAATCTGGAGACTGGGAGATAGAAGTTTCTGATCTGGATCTTGGTATGGAGATNTTGAGAAGATAGGGAGATCTCCGAGTCCAAGGTCATCTGGGATTAAAGGTGTGGTGGCACACACCTTTAATC
>NW_018394087.1:0-3521 GCF_900095145.1 Mus pahari
GGAAGCCTGCGGGGAGAAGGACAGGAGCTTTGTGCTATAGTCCTTTAGAAAACATGTAATGACTTGGGACATTAATAAAAATCAGCTCCTTTGTAGTCATTTCCTTATTTTTTTTTTAAAGATTAGTTTTGTGAGAGTGTCTTTGTGGCTGAGACTGGTCTTGAATTCCTGATCCTCTTGCCTCTACTTCCAAAATGCTAGGAAGTACCACACATCTGAGTCATTTATTATTTAAATTCTTTTGCTAACAAGTTAAGGTATCTGGAATTAACATCTTTTGTATCAGCACATAGGCACTTTCTGCCAAGATTTGAGGTTCTGTAAAAAGCAATATGTTAGAGTTCTTGCATTCCCTAGCCTCTGGCCCATCTCTCCCATTGCTCATTCCTATCCGAAACCCAAGATCTCTATCCATTTCAGCTGAATGCATTTGCTAAGCATCAGACGACATTCATTTATACAAATGAATGCTAGGATTTCAGGAAACCCTAACTTGACATCCTCCAGCATTTATCATTTGAAGTGACCCACACTGGAGCAGAGCACGCAGACCTTAACACCTTGACAGTGGGGGTATCAGTTCTCACATGAATTGTACCCCAGAAGGAAGGGGCTGAGTAGTACCCCACAAGCAAGAATGCACAGTGACATCTGCAAGCAGGATTCCCCCTCTTCACCTGCAGTCAAGTGTAGCCTTGGGTAATAAAGACAGAAAATAGCAATAGTATGGAAAACACGTATCTCAAGGGCTCGTGATAAATTGTTGAGCAATGCCAAGCTTCCTTTTTCCCCTCTCTGTTCAGAAAGTCTTCATGGTCGAAGGCATCGAAGCTTAATGACAGCAGATGGACATGTCACAGACTGAAGTGGCCCTGGGACCCTGGAGGTCGCAGTGGATAATGTGTGAAGGAATGTGCTTTTGTTTTCCATCTCTGTCCTGGGGATATGGTCCACTGGCAAGCCCTGTTGCACTAAGATCGAGGTGTAGATAACTCAGACAGAATCCAGACATGGGCATTGTCTTCCTGACATGGCTTCGGAATCCAGAGCAAACCCCTTCTCAGAAATGAAGACTCCAGCTTCCCCTGTGTGGAGGACTCAGCACCTATGCCTCATTTTCTCTCTTTCAATTTCTAACTTTTCTAGTGAGATTTCACTGTGTCTACGCCCTGTCATCACGTGCCCATCAGCTAGATAATATACCTGTAGACATGTTATGTGTATGTCTCTAGATTTTGCTATACATTATCTGTGAATATAAGTGGCCGATATAGGTAAACTGTGTATATGCCACAAACATTTACAATATACAAGTAAAAAGGAAACTATCTGTCAACAAATGGGCTCATGTCAATCACTTTATCTGCCATTTATGGGGAAAGACAATACTAGACATGGTATGAAGATGAAATGGGGTTTGCAGTTTGTTTGTTTCAATAGACTCAGTGCTCTTAGCTGTACCAGTCACTATCAAAAGTATGGGCCCTCTGTCAGCCTAGGGCAATAGTTCTTAACCTGTAGATTTCAACCTCTTTGGGGGTTGAACAAGCCTTTCACAGGGGTTGCACATCAGATATATCTGGTTGCATATCTGATATCCTGGATATTGGATATCTACATTATGATTCATCGCAGTAGCAGAATTACAGTTATGTAGTAGCAATGATGTAATTTTATGGTTGGGGGTCACCAGAACATGAGGAAGTGTACTAAAGGGTCACAGCATTAGGAAGGTTGAGAGGCACTAGCCCAGAGGAATCCACTGGGCCCCATTTTTGTAAATTTTCCTTGGTACTGTTCTTTGTATTGTGAATTTTTCCTGTACTTGACTGCTGATCTAGACCTGGGTATTTTTAACTTCATGGCTCTCAGATCTTCATCCCAGTGCCCTAACGCTATAGGGAGGTGAGGCCCGACAGCTATTTCCAGAAACCCTGGGATTTCCTCTGGCCTCTCTCTTCTCTCCCAAACCCCTCAGTTTCCCAGCTGCAGAGAGAGCTGCAGGATGTGTAAAGAGGGATCAATTGGGTTCAGTGCCTGGGTTATTTACCGGATCTTCAGTTCCAGGCCTCAGAACCCTCTAGTGGCCAAAGAGTTCTGTGCTACACTGAGAGCAAGGCCCATGGTTTTTTTTCTCAAATGTCACTGAAGGAGCAATATGTTGAGTGTGTGCTCCAAGACACATGGTCCTGATGTGTCCCTGCAGCAACCTGTAATTCAAAGACTTTGGTATACATGGAGCCATAATTATGTCAGTGTTAAAGGAACTCCAGGCCTCAAATAATCTGAAATGTCAATTTCAGACAATTGATGAAAATCATGGAGTCAAATGGCAATGTTCCAATTGGCAAGCCTGCTTTGGATGATTTTCTGGGTCATTAGGTACCTTGAGGGTCCATTTGTGCCTATGTATCATGTAAAATGGCCTCAATACAAAATTGATATATCCAGAGAGGGGGAAATGGCTAGATACACCATATAGCTTTGGAATTAAATGATAAAGTTTTAGGGTCTAGTTTTGTAAGAGTTAAAGGGATTGGTTCTGGACCAAAATGAGTCTCCCTCCTTTATCCTCTAAACTCTATCTGGCCTCTTCCACTGAGATGATGCTCAGATGGGGACATTCTCACAAGACTGTCCATTCCCTATCTTCTCTCAGGCTCTGCTCCAGCCTGGCATATGGGAAGAGTCTTGATGCAGATGGACCCATGTTCCACTTCCAGTATTTTTCATTTTGTGATCTCATGTCAGCTACTTCACCTCTGAGCCTTAGTTTCTATATCTATAAAATGGGAACAGTGACAGTTCGTACTACCTGGGACATAGGGACACAGGGACACACATGGAAACACCAAAATGCTGGTTCTTATCTCAACACTGTCACCTAATAGCTTTCAGAACTATTATACAGCATCCTGTGTCACACAACTCATTGGTCCAGACCTTCAAAATGTGTTCCTCTTGAATAATCTGTGCTGCCAGTCAAGTAAGCCATCAAGAAGACCTGCCTCTATATACCTGACATGTAACTCCCTTGTGACCAGGGAAGCCACATATAAGCGTTTTTGTTTTTGTTTTGTTTTGTTTTGTTTTGTTTTGTTTTGTTTTGTTTTACCAGCTAGGAACTGAACATCTGAATTTGGAGTAGCGGTGGAACTCTCCTTTGCTGTCTCTGGCCCTGAATGGACTTCAGCATCTTATCAACGCCTTGGAAATCGATTTTTTTGTAAGGTATGTCCTATAGATCTGCAGGGTGATTTGTGGTTTGCAAATCCAGGATGGAAAGCCCGCTCTCAGACTCCAGGGCCTTCATAACACCATCCAAGACGAAAAGATTGCCCGACTTCTATCATACACACCTAGACCTGGGCAACTTGGAGCAGCAGCAGCAAGCCAAGGTTTCTCCCTACGCCCTGATGACTTGTTTAAAAACCTTTCATGTTGTCGGATGTTGCCAACCCAAAGGGGCCATCAGCCACCCACCTTGAATCCCACCTTTGAGGAATTCAAACTTACTACTG
>NW_018394088.1:0-3228 GCF_900095145.1 Mus pahari
GGATATTAGTTCTGAAACCTAGAATACCCAAGATACAATCTGTAAAACACATGAAACTCTAGAAGAAGGAAGACCTTCTTTGAGTTGGGAACAAAACTCGCATGGAAGGGGTTACAGAGATAAAGTTTGGAGCTAAGACGGAAGGATGGACCATCCAAAAACTGTCCCATCCAGGAGTCCATCCTATAATCAGCCACCAAACACAGACACTATTGCATACACCAGCAAGATTTTGTTGAAAGGACTCTGATATAGCTGTCTCTTGTGAGGCTATGCCAGTGCCTGCCAAACACAGAAGTGGATGCTCACAGTTAGCTTGGGATGGAACACAGGGCCCTCAATAGGGGAGCTAGAGAAAGTACCCAAGGAGCTGAAGGGGTCTGCAACCGTATAGGTGGAACAACAATATGAACTAACCAGCACCCCCAGAGCTTGGGTCTCTAGCTGCATATGTAGCTGAAGATGGTCTAGTCAGTCATCATTGGGAAGAGAGGCCCCTTGGTCTTGCAAACTTTATAAGCCCCAGTTCAGGGGAACACCAGGGTCAAGAATGGGGAATGGGTGGGTAGGGGAGTGGGGGAGAGGGTATAGGGGACTTTCGGGATAACCTTTGAAATGTAAACGAAGTAAATATCTAATAAAAAATGGAAAAAAATGAAAAAAATAATGAAAGCTTATGTAATCATTTCTCAAACTATAATGTTTTCAAAAGATTTATTACACGTGTTTATTTATTTTGAGCCCTGGATAAATACTAGTTCAACTTCAAATAGTTGGTTTCTTTCTTCACCATGTGATTCCAGAGGATCAAGCTCAGAATGTAAGACTTGGTAAGAAGACCATATATCTACTAAGCTACTTTTTGTATGACTTACATATGAGAATTGGAGTGGTAGGCAACTATTAATATTCAGTTTAGTTGAAGAATCATATGAACTATGTTTTAAGTAATTTTTAAGTAAATTTTTGCTCCTAAGATGTCTTTTATTCCTGACTTGATGAAGTGTGTTTTTCTCCGATCTGAACAAAATAACATAGCACTTTGGAGCAAATATTAGGCTTAGAATGCTTGCACTGGAAGCTAAGATAGAGAAAATTTCCATAAACACCATGGCCTTCCCTGTGGTGCTGTGGTAGACAGGGAGGAAGGTTATCCAGACAGAGAAGGAACACCAGCGTGATGAAAGCCAGGAACTTGGCCTCATTAAATGTCAGGCTGATTCCTGAACAAAAAGCCATGAAGTAGCTACTAAAGGCCATGACACCCAAGTAAGCCAGAGTGCCTTGGAAGGCAAGAGCTGAGCCCTTGTTGCACAGAATGATGATGTATCCATGTTCAGAGTGAGCATCCATGTCAACAAATGGAGGAGATGTATCCAGCCATATACAAGTGAAAAACACTTGACCAAGGTGCAAACTTGAATGATGAAATTTGGGGCCCATGATATCAGCAACCATCTTGTCTTTCTGTCTGGAGCAGTAATCTCAAAGGCCATAACAACAGTGATGGTTCTGGCCAAAACACTGGATAGAGCCACTGTGACCAGAAGTCTAAGTAGGTTCTCTTGCAAAATACATGTGGCTGAGTTTGAAAGGCCATTAAAGAGCAAAGAACATAGGAAACAGTGTGTAAGAGTGATGAGCAGGATGTAACTGAGAGATTTATTATTGGCCTTCACAATTGGAGTTTGTCTGTAGTTTACAAAGACCCAAATAATAAGAGGTGTGAGTGCAGAGAATCCCACAGACATGATTGTGAGTCCCATTCCCAAGGGATCATTATAGGGAAGAAATATCACAGTTTTCTTGAGGCAGTGTCTCTTTTCTGAATCTGCATAAAGAGTTTCTGGACACTTCACACACTGATCCATATCTTGGAGTAGTGGAATTTAGTCATGAATGCATGGTCAAGTTTTCCCTTTACCCTGATGTATTTTACAGTTACAAGTTATGGGATTGTTATTATAACCACGTTCACTTGTTATTTTAGGTATAAATAAATATTCTAAGGTGAATGATCACAGGATAAGGTTTACACTCATTTAATGAAACCCCATTAGGAACAGCAAATTATGAAGGAAAGGCTATTTTTTTTCAGATTACACCTTATAAATAGATCAGTGAGGAATCCGGGCAGGAACTCAAGGCAGGATATGGAAGAAAGAAATGTAGTTGGGTCCATGCGGTGAGGTTTTACATATTCTTCCTGTACTGCAATGTTCAACCTGCTTTATTATGGAGCTCGGCATCACCTTTGAGGCTGCCCCACGCATAGTACAGTAGTCCAGTCCACAGGAATCACTAACCTCAAATATGACCAAGAGGCTTGCCCACATGCCAGTTCTTGAAGGTAATTTTTTAAACTGTGATTTCTTTTTGTCATTTAAATCTAGATGGTATCAAATTGACAATCAACATATCGAGGACCCACGTTCCAAAAGCTCACTCATTTTAGTTGTATCTTTAACTATTCTCATGTTTTTCTGTCTTTTTACCAAAGCATTTTGTTATTTTTGCAATATAGTTGACATACTTTTCAGTCATAAGATTACAAAATTACACAGCAAAAATTAATTCAGTCCTTACACCAGTTCTCATAAAGTATTTTTTAATTTCAAAATGACTGTGTGAATACAATTTTCAGGAATCTAATGTTGACTGACTTTTTTTTTGGTAAAATGATGGTGTTCTCAGATGTATGACACATATTTTTATTCACAAATTTCTTTTGTTTTGAAAAATCTTCATTCTTATGTTGATCTTGATTGGGTACTCCTAAATGTTTTTCAAAGACCTTACATCTATTTGTATCCCTTTCATTGTTTTGGCAGGAAGATATCACATAGTTTACTGTGAATATGTAGATGTCAGAGTAAGCAAACAGGACTTAATTCTCTCATCTACTTGACTCTGCAATCAAATTCAGGCCAGTGTTCCGGGATGTAAGTTTCTTTACATATTAAGTCAACTTCATAGCTATTAAATTACTAAAGTATTAAAAACTTCAAGAGAAAAAGATTTTGCATAAAAACTCCTTCTTAATAGTTAAAATTACGTTCTCTTAGTTCTTCTAGGACAGATTTGAAAGACTATATCATTGTGAATCAAAGTCCAAAGTAAGAAAAGTATATATCTCAAGTCTAAGTGGATCAAAGACCTCCACATAAAACCAGAGACACGGAAATTGATAGAGGAGAAAGTGGGGAAAAACCTCGAAGATATGGGCAC
>NW_018394088.1:7028-13227 GCF_900095145.1 Mus pahari
CTTAGGCAGGGGCCAGAGTTCCAGGAGCATGAGGGAACGCCTACCATGTCATATAGGTGAATTATGACAATTGGGGTTCAGACTCGACTGGATACCATCCTGCAGTTCCACACATAAGGCAATCATTTACTTTGTATAAGATTTAAGATTTGTCTTGAAATATAGGTTTAACATATTCTACTATATTTCATCAGTAATTTATGTCTTAAGTGTTCCACACATATATAGCTGCCTTTTTTAAAAAAACAATAAAACTTGAGATTTGTATAGGCATAAATAGGTTCTTCATTCCATTCTATCCTTCCAAATGAACACATCTCTGTAGTCAAAATTTTATAGTTATGAAAGTATTTTGGGGTAATATGTCCTACATCCACATCAAACTCATAAATGTAATTACTATGTGTTTCGTCTTTTTAGAATAATTTTAGTCAAGTTAACAGTTTGGTAGGCTCTATGTTCACTCTTAATATGTTCCACAGAGAGAACATATGTATACTTCGTTTATTTTGAAGTAATGAAAATTAATAAATAAAAAATAAAATTATCATGTCCCTTTCAGAAATTAGATATTTTTAATGCTAGGAATATATGTAAAATAAAAATTATTTTATGCAAAACACTGAATGAATAAGCAAATAATCTTTTTAATATCAATGATAATGTTAGGAAATCATCTCTAGTTACCTTTCTTATTCAACATGGAGAGATACAAGGCTTATTCTATCCCTGTTTATAGGATTTTCCTTTTGACCTTCTTATGTTTACTGAACTTTTTATGACAGTTTTCCAACTTTGTCCAACTTAGCCTGGAACTAAGTATACTTCAATTCAATGTACTGTGATGTGATCCCAGGTGTGTGCAGCAGAGTTTGGCATGTTTGCTTCAATAATATTAGATGCACCCAACTACTGATGGAACTAAAGGTGGTCTTGTAACAGGTTCTCATTTCAAAAGTTGTCAGAGGATTTTCTCCACATTTATATTTTCTTTCTAATAGTATTAATGAGGATGTTCATGCACTATTTGCATTTGGGAATTAGTGAGTTAATAACTATAAACTTTGAGAACACTGTCAAGGTTCACACAGTTTTAATAAATATTTCAGATGTCATATAAGTATACGTTCACGTTCATTAGTAGATATGGAAATGTTAAATTTTAAAGCATTAATAATTCATGAAAGTATATGACTAAGTTTATAAAATGCTATAAAAATTATGTATTTTGTTTTTAGTTGCATCCCATAAATCTCTGAATGTCTCTGCCTTGCAAACTGTTCACATTAATTTAAGTTAATTGTATAAGCCATTGTTTCACATGCATTCATTTTTCTGAAGAAGACTTGGCAGCAAAATCTTGTAATAGAGTTAATTTAGAAACTTAATAATTCTATAAAACAAAGACAAAACAGGGAAATAAACCCCACAAAGGTTAATGCCTCTCCCAATACCTACTACAATGAGAACATCCAGGGACCAAAGCCAACCAGATGGATAAAGGCCCTCAAAAGGACACAGTCAGCAAAGCCAGGACAATAGGAAACCTACAAAGCACACCTACCCCACTGCAGCAAGTCCTGTAGATCCTAACACAACTGAAATAATGTTGACAGAGGCCTTTAAGGAGGAAAGGAATAAATCCATTTGAAAATACAATCAAGGAGATAGCGATCTTTAAAGAGGAAACAAATAAATTCCTTACAGGCATGCAGAAAAGTACAATAAAATGGGTGAAGGAAATAAATAAAAGTGTGCAAGACCTAAAAGTGGAAATAAAAGCAATAAAGAAGACATAAACTGAGGGAATCCTGTAGTTGGAAAACCTAGGGAAAAGACCTGGAACAACAAATGAATTACCAACAGAATACAGGAGATGCAAAAAAAAAATCTCAGGCATAGAAGATAGAATTGAAGAAAATAATACATCACTCAAAGAAAATGTTAAATCCAAAAAATTCTTGACACAAAATACTCAGGTAATCTGGGATTCCATGAAAAGACCTAACCTAAGAATAATAGGATTAGAAGAAGGTAAAGAATCCCAGCTTCAAGGTCCAGAAAATATTCTTAATAAAATTGAAGAAGAACTCTTTCCCAATGGAAAGACAGATGGAGAAACCTACAAAAATATCTTGTAACTTCTAAAAACCCACAGGTGCTAAGTTAGACTACTGTACACTGCAAAACCCTTAACCACCACAGATGGAAAAAACAAGATAACAAGAAGACAAATCCCAATTCAATCAATCGATCCACAAATCTGACCCTACAGAAAATACTAGGACAACTCCAAACCAGGAAGGAAAACAATAACCAGAAATCACAGCAAACAAGTACTTCCATACAATCTCTCTCTCTCTCACACACACACACCACCACCACCACCACCATCAAAATAACAGGAATTTCCAATCACTGATCGGTATTTGCAGAGAATAAGCAACCCCCCAAATTCTATTAGAGAAGTGCTACAGCTGATAAACACATTCAGCAAAGTGGCTGGATACAAAATTAACTCAAAGAAATCAGTAAACCTACTTTATACAAATGATAAATGTGCAGAGAATGAAATGAGAAAAACAACACCATTTAAAATAGCCAGGAATAAAAATTATGTTGTAACTCTAACAAATCATGGGAAATATCTGCATAACAAGAACTTCAGGTTCCTGAGGAAGTATATTGAACAAACTATCAAGAAGATGGAAAGATCTCCTATGCTCATGGATACATAGGGTTAACATAGTGAAAATAGCCACTTTACCCAAAGCAATCTACAGATTCAGTGCAATCCCCATCAAAATACCAGCACATAGTTAGAGACCATGAAATTGCAATTTTCAATTTCATATGAAAAAAAGCAAGAAAAACAAAACAATACCAAAAATTAAAAACTTGTGGAAAAATCACCATTTATGACTTCATGGTATACTAAAAGAAAATAGCAATAAAAACTGCATGGGATTAGTACAGAAACAGACATGCTGATCAAAGGAGTCAAATCAAAGTCAGAAATAAATCCGAATACCTATGGACACTTGATATTTGATAAAGAAGTCAAAACCAAACACTGAATAAAAGGAACCATCTTCAAGAAATGGTGCTGATCTAACTGAATGTCTACATGTAAAAGAATACACAAAGATGCATATTTATCACCCTGTACAAAATTCAAGTCTAAGTCAATCAAGGACCTCAACATAAAATCAGATACGCTAAATCTCACAGAATAGAAAATGGTAAATACCCTTCAGTGCACTTGTACAAGAGATAATTTTCTAAACAGAACACCAATGGTTTACACACTTAAGATCAACAATTTGAAAACAAGACCTCATGAAACTAAAAAGCTTCAGTAAGGCAAAGGACACTGTCAATAGGACATAATGGCAGCCTAAATATTGGGAAAGGATTTTCACCAACCCTACATCCGACAAAGGGCAAATATCCAAAGGTTGTATAAAATTTGAAAAGTTAGAATGCAAAAATCCAATTAACACAATTAAAATTGGGGAACAGAGCTAAATAGATAATTCCCAACAGAGGAATCTCAAATGGCTGAGAAGCACTTACAGAAATGTTCAAAGTCCTTAGTCACCAGGGAAACGCAAATCAACACAACTATTAGGTTCCATCTTACACCCCTAAGAATTAGTAATATTAAAAAAAAAAACCTCAAGCAATCTTACATTGTGCTTAGGATGTTGGGCAAAGAGAACACTCTTCCATTTCTTGTGGGAGAGGGAACTTGTACAACCACTTTGGGATTCAATTTGGCACTTTATCAGAAAACTTGCAATAGTTATAACTCAAGACACAGCTATAGCATACCTGGACATATAACCAAAAGCCACTCCAACATCCCACAAAGACATTTGCTCAACTATGTCCATAGCACCTTTATTTGTAAAAGCCAGAAACTGGAAAGAATCTAGATGTCCTTCACCTGAATAATGGATAATGTGGTACATCTACACAGTGGAATCCTATTCAGATATTAAAAACAATGACATCATGAACTTTTCAGGAAAATGGATGAATCTTGAGAATATTGTCCTGAGTGAAGTAACCCAGTCCAAAAAGTATGTACATGAATCATATGTACATACTTACAAATGAGTAGTAGCCACTAGTATAGGATGCTCATGCAACATTCCACAGGCCCAAATAAGCTAAAGAAGAAGGAAAGCACAAGAGAGGAAGTTTGAGTCTCACTTAGAAGGGGGAATAATATAGTCAGAAGAGGTGAGTGTAGATTTATCCCACAGGATTCTCACATTTTCACCCCATCATGGGGCAATTCTTAGTTTCACAAATTTTATGCAGGAAGCTACACCTATCAAGTACCCAGGTGGCAGTTTTCTTCATGTCTTGTGAACTGGTATTTCAACTGCTCTCTTTCACATCCTGATTGTAAAATCCTTGAAAACTATATGACCAATGACTCTGGAATTATTGCCAGGGTAAATTTTTGACATGGTCATGTCTGAAGAGAGTTACAATGTGTACAATGCTGTGTATGCCATTGCCTACAGTCTCCATGAGATGATTCTCAATTCCAAATCCAGTCCCAGGCAACCCAAGATAGGAATACATTATTACCCTGGCAGGTAATGTCTCTTTCATTGTATTGTAACATTAGCAACATTATTCCAGATGCTTTAAATATTCTTCTTTGAATAATCTGTAAGAGGTAAGATATATTTTAGTACTTAGATATCAATGTGCTGCCATTTCCATGTGGAAGATTCTGTTTAACAGAATAATTCTGCTTTTGGTAGAAGCAACAGGAATGTTTCTCTTGGTAATATCTCATTATGAATCTCTAGCTTTTTCTGTTCATTTCTCACAAAACCTATCAAGTATTCCTCTACAACACTAGATTTGTTGTGTTCTATAATCCACTCCTAATTATCTACCAAAGCCAAGTAAACTCAAATTCTACATGGAAGATGTCAAAAAATCAGAAAATAGGAGATAGCTAGATTTTAAAAGTTGATATTTGTTTAGAGTATTTTTCTTGATCTATATTTTCAAGTAATCGAATCATTTTGCCATTTAAAGGCAGAATATGAATTAGTAGTTTATGAAGTACTTGTAACTAAACAGCAGACACAATGATTATGTTGATTTCCATTGTCTTAGTTATTTTTTGTCAACTTGACATAAATTAAAGTTACATGGGAAGAGGAATGTCAGTAGAGAAAATATTTACAAAACTGGCCTAAAGCCGAACCTGTCAGGCATTGTCCTGATACAGCATTTACAGAGGAGGAACTGTTGTGGATAGCCCTGGGGCTAATTATATTTGATATTAATTCCGTTCTGTGGTGACTTCGAACAATGAATGAGTCAGCACTCAGATGATTTCCTGTAAACCTGCTTCCCACCTTAATTTGTAAAATAAAGGAGAACTGATGATTGGGCAGATGAAGGGAAGGTGGAGCAGAAGGTGGGGAGAGAGAAGGAGGAGGAAATGGAAGAGGGAGAGGATGCAAAGAAGGAGGAAGAAGAAAAGTGGAGCAGAAGCATATGGCCTGGAGAAACCGCAACTTCTAAGGGATCTTATAAGATGGGAAAGATGCTAGTGTAGTGGTAGATCTGCCCAATCTAGGTGCACAGCATGTATTCATATTAATTGAGTTGTGTTTTCATTTCCAGGGCATATTTGGCTTGGAGATTTATCACAATAAAATGGAGCCCAACTTATTGATTTGAATTCAACTAACCTGAGATAAAGATTCAGAACTAGATAAGGAACATTAGTCACCGACTCACAGAAGAGAGAGCAGTGATAATTGCCTGCTATGACCAGGTATTAATTAATAGAAGTCTATGGCTCCATGTATAAAGCATAACATATAGATATTATAATAGGTATTAATTAAATAACTGTCTGTGGCTCCTGGTAGAGAGCACAAAAGATAGAGAGTATAGTAGGATGACAGCTCTAGGCAGAGAGCTTAACAATTTAAAACTATCTGCTTCCTGTAGGCAGATATTAGTGGAAGTTTAAATTAATTGCTTTAAAGATGCTATAAAGATATATTGCTCTAATAAGTCTTACAGGAGACTCATATTCTATCTAACATGGGCTCCACAGGAATTTGGGGTTTAAATACTGGTTTGACAAGCTGCCTCTTATAAGCAGGTATAGAAAGAAAAAGAAAGGGGAAAGGAAGGGAAGGGAAGGGAA
>NW_018394088.1:14281-27907 GCF_900095145.1 Mus pahari
CCTTAGTTCTTATTCATCCCCCAAATCTAAATAACTTTAAAAGTCCCACAGTCTTTACATATTAAAAGTTCAATCCCTTTAAAATATCCATTATTTTTTAAAACAAAGTACTTTAAAATTCAAAGTCTCTTAACTGTGGGCTTCACTAAAAAACTTCCTTCCAGAGGGAAAAATATCAGGGCACAGTCATAATCAAAAGCAAAAATTAATCTCCAACTGCCCAATGTCTGGGATCCAACTCATGATCCTCTGGGCTCCTCCAAAGGCTTCAGTCACTTCTCTAGCCATGCCCTTTGTATCACACACATTGTCTTCTAGGTTCCAGTTGCCTGTACTCCACTGCTGCTGCTGTTCTTGTTAGTCATCTCATGGTACAGGCATCTCCAAAATGCTGTTGTCTTCCACTGTAACTTGGCTTTATCATAGGCTCTCTTCATGGTGCTAAGCCTCAAATCCTTTGCATGACCCCTTCAGTCCTGGGCCATCAATTGCAACTGAGGCTACACCTTCACCAATGGCCTTCCATGGCCTCTCAAGAACCAAGCCTCAGCTGCTCTGTGTGACCCCTTCATGCCTTCAAAACCAGTACCACCTGGTGACTCTTACACATTACCAAGTCCCACTGTAGCATGAGGTACAACCTTGGTTTTATCTCTGTAACACAGCCTCTGTGCTCTAAAAAAATAAAAACACTTTCCAGAAGATGTCACCTCAATGATGCTGGTATGTTTTTAATCACTGCTAATTTCTTAGCTCCAGCTAACCAGCATCAATAGTCCCAGTAATGCAAACTTTTTTCGTTAGTAGTTCTGGTATCTTGTTAATCACAGCTGATTCTTCAGCCACAGCTAACCAGAACCAGAGAATCTTCACAATCCAAAATAACAATGGTCCTGAAAAGAGTTTAATCTTCCCTCTGAAATTTCACAAGCCAGACCTCCATTTTCTGCACTGTTCTCAACATTATCTTCCAAGCTCCTATACAACATCCTACAGAGCTCTTAACACCAATCTTCTACCCAAAGTTCCAAAGTCCTTCCACAGTCCTCCCAAAAACATGGTCAGGTTGTCACAGGAATACCCCACTCCTGGTACCAATTTGTCTTAGTCAAGGTTTTATTCCTGGACAAAACATCATGACCAAGAAGCAAGTTGGGGAGGAAAGGGTTTATTCAGCTTATACTTCCACACTGCTGTTCATCACCAAGGAAGTCAGGACTAGAACTCAAGCAGGTCAGGAAGCAGAAGCTGATTCAGAGGCCATGGAGGGGTGTTACTTACTGGCTTGCTTTCCCTGGCTTACTCAGCCTGCTCTCTTATAGAACCCAAGACTACCAGCCCAGAGATGGCACCACCCAAAAGGGGACGTCTCCCCTTGATCACTAATGGAGAAAATGCCTTATAGCTGGATCTTGTGGCGGCATTTCCCCAACTGAAGCTCCTTTCTCTGTGATAACTCCAGCTGTGTCAAGTTGACACAAAACTAGCCAGTACAACAGCCTTGGTGAATTTTATCATCCGACATGCTGAAATGACCTGCCTGAACTCCTGATGTCTTGGTTTTTCATTTGGATCCAGTCAAGACACAGACATCAGAAACTAATAAAAAGCTGGGCTTGGTGGCACATGCCTTTAATCCCAGCACTTGGGAGCCAGTGGCAGGCGTATTTCTGAGTTCAAGGCCAGCCTGGTCTACAAAGTGAGTTCCAGGACAACCAGAGCTTTACAGAGAAACCCTGTGTCAACACCCCCCCCAAAAGAAACAAAGAAAGAAACAAAGAAAGAAACAAAGAAAGAAACTAATAAAATCATTGGTGTGGCCTTCTTAAGCCAACCAACTCCCCCATTTCCCTACCCTTCCCCCTCACTTCAAAAATATCTCAATGCCCATATTTAGCTTGAAGAAGTTATGAAGATTCGTCATCCCAGTTCCCTAAGCTTTGGGTCTGGGGGTGGTTATTATAAGTTGTCTTTGATACTAAAACTTTTGAAGTACAGGGCTTGGACCCAATCCTTCTATTGCTGTTATTATAAACAGATCCGAGATATTTAAGCCAGTGAGTTAAGGGTCAAATAGGAAATTCATGGCTCTTAGTTTGTTGTTAGGGTGTATTCAGTTATTTTAATTAGAAATGGCTGAGAGTAGTTAACAGACAACAGGCTAGATTACTTTACATCGATAGTTGGTTTTCAAAAACGTCAGAAGTCCACAGAATGTGACGTTTTATGTTATTCACTTGTTGAGACTAGTCTGCTCCTGACAGATTTCCATGTCTTGGATTCAAAGAAGAAACTGAGCATCTTTGAGTTACTCCACTTGTGGTGAAACAGCCACGAGGCAAGAATCACCTCATTTCATCTACAGACATAAAACTCTCCAAAGAAAGAACACAATTACAGGTTAGGATAGCTTGATTTTGCCAAGACAGAGTAGGCTAGTCCTTAATATTCCTGTTTCTCTAACTCTATCAGATGACCCTGGCCAGTAGGCTGAAGACTGATGTTCCAACCTGTTGAAGTAAGGGCTTGTCCAAGTGATCAGCAGTCTTTATAAATTGGCTAAGTTTTGGAAGCTGTGTTACGATTCCTATATATTTTCAGTTAATATCATTCGTTCTTGGATTTCTGATGGGGTTGAAAAACTACATAGTCTCATAGCCAATCCAGGCTTTTTACTTTGAGAGGAACAGATTTGAGGCCCTTCTCAATAGTCAAAAATAATATAAAATATCTTGGTGTGACTCTAACCAAGCAGGTGAGAGATCTGTATGACATGAACTTCAAGTCTCTGAAGAAAGAAAAATCAAAGAAGACCTCAGAAGATAGAAAGAGATCCCATGCTCATGAATTAGTGGATTAACACAATAAAAATGGCAATCTTACCAAAATCAATCTAAAATTCAATGCAGTTCCAATCAAAATTCTTTACAGAGATAGAAAGAGCAATTTTCAAATGCATCTGGAATAACAAAAAACCCAGGATAGTGAAAGCCATTCTCAACAATAAAAGAACTTCTGGGAGAATCACCATCCCTGAACAATAGTGATAAAAACCCAAAAGAAGATACCCATACAAACATAATTCCACCTCTAACAACAAAAATAACAGGAAGCAACAATCACTATTCCTTAATATCCCTTAATGTCAGTGGACTCAATTCCCCCAATAAAAAGACATAGACTAACAGACAGGATACATAAAAAGGACTGGGTATTTTGCTGCATTCAGGAAACACACCTCAGAAACAAAGAAAGATAGTACCTCAGAGCAAAAGGCTGGAAAAAATTTTCCAAACAAATGGTCCCAAGAAACAAGCTGGAGTAGCCATTCTAAGACCAAATAAAATCAACTTTCACCCAAAAGTGTTCAAAAAGATAAGGAAGGACACTGCATACTCATCAAAGAAAAAAAATCTACCAAGATGAACTCTCAATTCTGAACATCTATGCAACAAATGCAAGGGCACACATATTCATAAAAGAAACTTTACTAAAGCTCAAAGCACACATCACACCCCACACAATAATAGTGGGAGACATCAACACCATACAAGCAGCAATAGATAGATCAGATCATGGAAACAGAAACTAAATGGAGACACAGATAAAAATAACAGAAGATATGAACCAAATGGATTTAACAGATAACTACAGAACATTTCATACTAAAACAAAAGAATATACCTTCTTCTTAGAACCTTATAATACCTTCTCCAAAATTGATCATATAATTGGGCACAAAGCAGACCTCAACAGAAACAAGAAGATTGAAATAATCCCATGCATCCTATCAGATCACCACAGACAATGGCTGGTCTTCAATAACAACAAAAACAAGAGAAAGCTCACATAAGAATGAAAGCTGAACAATGCTCTACTCAATGATAACTTGGTCAAGGAAGCAAGCAAGCAAGCAAGCAAGCAAGCAAGCAAGCAAGAAAGAAAGAAAGAAAGAAGACTTTCTAGAATTTAATGTAAATGAAGGCACAACAAGTCCAAATTTAGAGGACACAATCAAGGCAATAAAAGAAAAACTCATAACTCTGAGTACCTNCAAAAAGAAACTGGAGAGAGCATACACTAGCAGCTTAACAGCACATCTGAAAGCTCTAGAACAAAAAGAAACAAATATACCCAAGTGGAGGAGATGCAGGAAATAATCAAGCTCAGGGCTGAAATCAACCAAGTAGGAACAAAAAGAAGTATACAAAGAATCAACCAAACCAGGAGCTGGTTCTTTGAAACACATCAACAAGATAGATAAACTCTTAGCCAGACTAAGGAGATGGCACAGAGACAGTATCCAAATTAACAAAATCAGAAATAAAAAGGGAGACATAGCAACTGGAACCAAGGAAATCAAAAAGAAAGAAAGAAAGAAAGAAAGAAAGAAAGAAAGAAAGAAAGAAAGAAAGAAAGAAAGAAAGAAAGAAAGAGAAAAAGAAAAGAAAAAGAAAAAGAAAAAAACCCATCAGATCCTTCTATAAAAACCTATACTCAAGAAAACTAGAAAATCTGGATAAAATGGACAATTTTCTAGACAGATATCAGGCACCAAAGATAATCAGGATCAGATAAACCAACAAGACGGTCCCATAACCCCTAAGATATAGAAACAGTTATTGATAGTCTCCTAATCAGAAAAAAGCCAAGAACTGGATAGTTTTACTGCAGAATTCTATCAAACCTTCAAAGAAGACCTAATAACAATACTCTTCAAACTATTCCACTAAATAGAAACAGAAAACAATTACCCAATTAGTTCTATGAAGCTACTGTTACACTGACACCAAAACCACAGAAAGACCCAACAAACAAAGACAACTTCAGACCAATTTCCCTTACGAATATTGGTACAAGAATACTCAATTAAATTCTTGCATACAGAATCCAAGAACACATCGAAATGATCAAGTAGACTTCATTCCAAGGATGCAGGAATGGTACAATATATGGAAATGTATCAACATAATCCACTACTTAAACAAACCCAAAGAAAAACCTGCATGATAATTTTATTAGATGCTGAAAAAGCATTTGACAAAATTAATCATTTCATGTTAAAAGCCTTGGAAAGATCAGGAATTCAATACCCACACCTAGCCATAGTAAAAGCAATATAATGCAAACCAGTAACCAAGATCAAACTAACTGGACAGAAACTTGAAGAAATCCCACTAAAATCAGGGACTAGACTAGGCTGCACACTCTGACCCTATATATTCAATATACTACTCGAAGTTCTAGCTAGAGATACTGGATGAAAAAAGGAGGTCAAAGGGATAAAATTAGAAATTAAGAAGTCAAAATATCGCTATTTGCAGATGATACAATAGTATACTTAAGAGACCCCAAAAATTCCACCAGAGAACTCCTAAACCTGATAAACAACTTCAGCAACGTGGCTGGATATAAAATTAACTCAAACAAATTAGAAATCTTCCTATACTCAATGGATAAATGGTCTGAGAAAGAAATTAGGGAAGGGACACCATTCACAATAGTCTCAAATAATATAAAATATCTTGGTGTGACTCTGAGCAAATAAGGGAAAGATCTGTATGAAGAGATCTTCCAGACTCTGAAGGAAGAAATCGGAGAACTTAGAAGATGGAAAGATCTCCCATGCTCATGAGTTAAAATGCACATCTTGATAAGAAAAAACAATCTATGGATTAAATACAATCCCTATCAGATTTTCAACTAAATTCTTCTCAGAGTTAGAAAGAATAATCTCAAAAAAGAATGTCTGGAGGAATCACCATCATTGACCTTAAGCTGTACTACAAAAGAATATTGATAAAAAAAAAAAACTGCATAGCGTTGGTTCAGTGACAGGCAGGTAGATCAAAGGAATAGAATTGAAGACCCAGAAATGAACCCATACTCTTATGGTCACTTGATCTTTGACAAAGAGGCTAAAACCATCCAGTGGAAAAGATAGCATTTTCAATAAATGATGCTGGTTCAACTGGTAGTCAACCTGTAGAAGAACACAATTTAATCCATTACTATCTCTCTGTACAAAGCTCAAGTCTAACTGTATCAAGGACCTCAAAATAAAACCAGATACACTGAATCTAATAGAACAGAAATTAGAGAAAAGCCTCAAACATATGGACATGGGGGAAATTTTCCTGAACAGAACACCTAGTGTTATGCTCTAAGATCAAGAGTCACCAAATAGGATTTTCTCTCCTGTGTCTCTCTGAGGCTGGGCCATGCGGGAGATTGCTGGCCACAGAAGCAACAGAGCTTCTTGGACACGGTTCCTACAGACCTTCAACCTCAGCTAGGAGGTGGACCTGATCCTCAGTCTTCTGTGCACCTTTCCTGCCAGAGGAGAGCTTGCCTCCAGAGAGTGATCTGACCCTGGGATTCAGGTAAGATCGCCATTTTATCTCTGGTGTCTCTCTAACAGGAGTCCATTCAGGACAGCACAGTCAACAGAACATCTAGGACCGGGTCCTATGAGCCTACATCTGCAGCCAGGAGGTGGGGCTGTTCCACAGCCCTCATGCACTGGTCTTGCAAGGAGAGAGATGGTACCCAGGAGTGTTGACACAGGCTAACAGACTCACGGAAGGAACACGCTCTGGCCAGAGACAACTAGAACATCTAACACCAGAGATTACCAGATGACAAAAGGCAAGCATAAAACTCAAGAAGAAGGAAGACCAAAGCATGGATACTTCATTGCTCCTTAGAATGGGGTAAAAAATACCCATGGAAGGAGTTACAGAGACAAAGTTTGGAGCTGAGACAGAAGGAAGGACCATCCAGGTACTACCCCACCCAGGGATCCATAACATAATCAGCTGCCAAATGAAGACACTATTGCATATGCCAGCAAGAATTTGCTGACATGACCCTGATATAGTGGTCTCTTGTGAGACTATGCGAGTGCCTGGCAAATACAGAAGTGGATGATGACAGTCATCTATTGGATGGAACACTGGGCCCCCAAAGGAGGAGCTAGAAAAAGAACACAAAGAGCTGAAAAGGTCTATAACCCTATAGGAAGAACAGCAATATGAACTAACCAGTACCCCCAGAGCTCATGTCTCTAGCTGCATATGTAGCAGAAGATGGCCTAGTTGGCCATCATTGGGAGGAGAGGCCCTTGGTCTGTCAAAGATTATATGCCCCAACACAGGGGAATGCCAGGACCAGGAAGCTGGAGTGGGTGGGTTGGAGAGCAGGGTGTCGGGAGGGTATAGGAGACTTTCAGGATAGCATTTGAATTGTAAATGAAAATATCTAATAAAAAATTGTTAAAAAAATTTAAAAAGGAGTTCATTTTTTTAATATTTTTAAAAATAGCTCACATGGAGTTTCTGTTTATCATCATTTATAAAAGGAATAAAAATGTTTATGTGAAAAAAAAAGAATCTTACCAACAGAAACCAAGACTACTTGGCATCATCAGAACCCAGTTCTTCAACCACAGCAAGTCCTGGATACCCCAACATACCAGAAAAGCAAGATTAGAATTTAAAATGATATCTCATGATGACAGTATAGGATTTTAAGAAGAACATTAATAACTCCCTTGAGAAAATACAGTAGAACACAGCTAAAGAAAAAGAAGTCCTAAAAGTGGAAATACAAAATTCCTTAAAGTATTAAAGGAGAACATAAGTAAACAGGTAGAAGCCATTAAAGAGGAAACACTAAAATCACTTCAAAAAAAAACTACAGGAAAACACAACCAAACAGGTGAAGGAATTGAACAAAATCATCTAGGATCTAAAAATGGAAGTAGAAAAAAATAAAGAAATAACAAAGGGAGACAACTCTGGAGATAGAAATCCTAAGGAAAAACCAAGAGCCATCGATGTAAGCATCAGCAACAGAATACAAGAGATGAAAGAGAGAATCTCAGGTGCAGAAGATTCCATAGAGAACATGGGCACAACAATCAAAGAACATGCAAAATGCAAAAAAGATCCTAACTCCAACCATCCAGGAAATCCAGGACACAATGAAAAGATGAAACCTAAAGGATAATAGGTATAGTTGAAAATGAAGATTTTCAACTTAAAGGGCCAGTAAATATCTTCAACAAAATTATAGAAGAAAACTTTCACTGACCTAAAAAAAGAGATGCCCATGAACATAAAAGAAGCCAACAGAACTCTAAATAGACTGGACCAGAAAAGAAATTCCTGCAGGCACGTAATAATCAAAACAACAAATATACTAAAGAAAGATAGAATATTAAAACCAGTAAGAGAAAAAGGTCAACTAACATATGAAGGCAGACCTATTAGAATTACACCAGACTTCTCACCAGAGACTATGAAAGCCAGAAGTTCCAGGACTGATATTATACAGACCCTAAGAGAACACAAATGCCAACCCAGACTACTATGCACAGCAAAATTCTCATTTCTATCAGACCTTCAAAGAAGACCTAATTTCAATTCTCCTCAAACTATTCCACAAAATAGAAACAGAAGGTACACTATCCAATTCATTCTATGAAGCCATAATTACTCGGATACCTAAACCACAAAGACCCGAAAAAGAAAGAGAACTTCAGACCAATCTCCCTTATGAATATCGATAAAAACATACTCAATAAAATTCTCACAAACCAAATCCAAGAACACATCAAAACGATCATCCATCAGGATCAAGTAGGCTTCATCCCAGGGATGCAGAGATGGTTCAATATGGGAAAATCAATCAGCACAATCAAGTATATAAACAAACTTAAAGGCAAAAACCACATGAACATCACATTAGATGAGAGAACGCATTTGACAAAATCAAATACCCATTCATGATAAAACGTCTTGGAAAGATCAGAAATTCAAGGTCCATACCTGAACATAATAAAAGTAATATACAGCAAACCAGTATACAACAACAAACTAAATGGAGAGAAACTTGAACCAATCCCACTAAAATCAGGGACTAGACAAGGCTGCCCACTTTATCCCTACCTATTCAATATTGTACTTGAAGTCCTAGCCAGAGCAATTAGACAACAAAAGCAAATCAAAGGGATAAAAATTGGAAAGGAAGAATCAAAATATCACTATTGGCAGATGATCTGATAGTATACCTAAGTGACCCCAAAAATTATACCAGAGAACTCCTAAACCTGAAAGACAACTTCGGCAAAATAGCTGGATTTAAAGTGAACTCAACCAAATCAGTGGCCTTTTTCTACACAAAGGATAAACAGGCTGAGAAAGAAATTAGGGAAACAAAACCCTTCACAATAGTCACAAATAATATAAAATAACTTAGTGTGACTCTAACTAAGCAAGTGAAAGATCTGTATGAAGGAACTTCAAGTCTCTGAAGAAAGAAATGGAAGATCTCAGAAGATGGAAAGATCCCCTAGGCTCATGGATTGGCAGGATTAATATAGTCAAAATGGCTATCTTTCCAAAAGCAATTTTCACTTTCAATGCAATACCCTATTCTAAGGAGGGATGAAGTATCCATGCTTTGGTCTTCCTTCTTCTTGATTTTCTTGTGTTTTGCAAATTGTATCTTGGGTATTCTAAGTTTCTGGGCTAATATCCACTTATCAGTGAGTGCATATCTAGTGACTTCTTTTGTGATTGGGTTACCTCACTCAGGATGATATCCTCCAGATACATCCATTTGCCCAAGAATTTCATAAATTCATTGTTTTTAATAGCTGAGTAGTACTCCATTGTGTAAATGTACCATATTATCTGTATCCATTCCTCTATTGAGGTACATCTGGGTTGTTTCCAGCTTCTGGCTATTATAAATAAGGCTGCTATGAACATAGTGGAGCATGTGTCCTTATTACAAGTTGGAACATCTTCTGGGTATATGCCCAGGAGAGGAAGTGCTGGATATTCCAGTAGTACTATGTCCAAATTTCTGAGGAATTGCCAGACTGATTTCTAGAGTGGTTGTTCCAGCTTGGAATCCCACCAACAATGGAGGAGTGTTCCTCTTTCTCCACATCCTTTCCAGCATTTGCTGTCACCTGACTTTTTTATCTTATACATTCTGACTGGTGTAAGGTAGAATCTCAGGGTTGTTTTGATTTGCATTTCCCTGATAATGAAGGATGTTGAACATTTTTTTCAGGTGCTTCTCAGCCCTTCGTTATTCCTCAATTGAGAATTCTTTGTTTACTTCTGTACCCCATTTTTTAATAAGGTTATTTGATTTTCTGGAGTCCATCTTCTTGAGTTCTTTATATATATTGGATATTAGTCCCCTACAGATTTAGGACTGGTAAAGATCCCTTCCCAATCTGTTGGTGGCCTTTTTGTCTTGTTGACAGTGTCTTTTGCCTTACAGAAGCTTTTGCAATTTTCTAACATCCCATTTGTCAATTCTTGATCTTACAGCACAAGCCATTGCTATTCTGTTCAGGATATTTTCCCCTGTGCCCATATCTTTGAGGCTTTCTCACACTTTCTCCTCTATAAGTTTAAGTTTCTCTGTTTTTATGTGGTGTTCCTTGATCCACATAGACATGACCTTAGTAAAAGGAGATAAGAATGGATCAATTCACATTTTCTACTAAACCTGTCTGGTTTTGGTTCATTAATATCTTTTAATCTTAATGGTCTCTATTGTCAGTTAAGGTACACAGATTAGTAGTTTGCATTAGAAATCAAAATCTAATTTTTACTACCTTCAAAAATACACCAGAAATAGATGCTTGGTTTGTTTAAAAATTGAAAATGTTCATTTCAAGCAAATGGAATAAAGAAACAAACAGGCATCATTTTTCTAATATCTTACAACATAAAAAGCAAATAGAAACTAGTCAGAAGGGATAAGGTATTGCTACATGCTCATTAGAAAAACAACCTAACAAAAGAAGGTTAAAATCTTCAACATATGCATAATGGGTGATAATACCCAAGTCTTATCACTAGGCCTCTCACATGGACAAAAACTAAATAAAGAAATATTAGTGGTAAATAATCTTAAGAATAATCCATCCAAGCACAAATTCACATCTTTCTCAGCAACCCATGGATCTTTCCCTCAAATCAGCTCGCATAATGAAGCAATTCAAGTTTTAACAAATATAGGAAAATTGAAACAACCTGAATTTTGTCTTTCTTAGTCAGTGTTCTATTGCTGTGAAGAGATGGCTAAAACACAGCAACATACATAAGGAAAAGCATTTAATTGCAGCTCAAAAACAAAAACATCAATAAAAAAGAAAAAGAGGAAGTGGGAGAAGAAGAAGAGGAGGAAGATAAAACTGAAACAAGCTAAATGTCCTTCAACAAATGAATGGATAACCAAAATATGTTATATTTATAAAATGGAACACAGTTTAGCTGTAAAAAAAAAAAAAAAGTGAAATCTTGAAATTTTCAGGTAAATGGCACGAACTAAAAATATTATATTAGGCCTGGGAACAGACCCCATGCTCCAGCCCTTCCCAACCTAATCACACCCAGAGATAGCTTGACATCCAGGAGTTCTGAAACACCCAGGATCACAGGAGGGAGAGGCTCCAGTCAGAAACAGCAAGACCAACTAACACCAGAGATAATCAGATGGCAAGAGGCAAGTGCAAGAACATACATCTTTAGAACCCAGTTCTACTACCACAGAAAGCCCCAGATACCCCAGCACATCTGAAAAGCAAGATTCAGATCTAAAATCCCATTTCATGAATAAGATACATGAATTTAAGAAGGACTTAATTACTCCCTTAAAGAAATACAGGAAAACACAACCAAACCGGTGATGGAACTGAACAAAAACATCCAGGATCTAAAAATGTAAATAGAAACACAAAGGGAGACAACCATGGTGATGGAAAACCTAGGAAAGAGATCAGGAGTCATAGATGCAAGCATCACAAACAGCATACAAGAGCTAGAACAGAAAATCTCAGGTGCAGAAGATACCATAGAAAACATAGACACAAAAGTCAAAGAGAATGCAAAATGCAAAAGGCTCCTAACCCAAAACACTCAGGAGATCCAAGACACAATGAAAAGACCAAAACTAAGAATAATAGACATAGAAGAGAGCAAACATCTCAAAGGGCCAGTAAACATCTTGAAAAATTATAGAAGAAAACGTCCCTAACCTAAAGAAAGAGATGNNCNTAAACATACAAGAAACCTACAGAACTCCAAATAGATTGGACCAGAAAAGAAATTCCTCATATCATATTTTAATCAAAACACAAAATATAACAGAACAAAAGAAGAATATTAAAAGCGGTAAGGGAAAAAGATCAAGTAACATATAAAGGCAGACTTCTTAACAGAGACTCTAAAAGTCAGAAGATCTCAGACACAAGTTATACAAACCCTAAGAGAACACAAATAGCAGCCCAGGCTACTAAATTCAGCCAAGTTCTTAATTACCATAGATAGAGAAACCAAGGTATTCCATGACAAAAACAAATTTACAATATCTTTCCACAAATCCAGCCCTACAAAGGATAATAGAAGAAAAATTCCTGTTCCTGTCTAAAAGGACTTGCCACGAATCAGGTTTAGAGATGGAGCCAAGAGCGAGAGAAAGAGAGTGCCAGTGACTTGGAGGATCAGGTTATACTAGTGTTTGTTCATAAACAACAATCAAACAAATAGAAAGTGAAATGGGATCACATTCATTCACACACTCACTTCCCTCAACTCCGGTCTGGCATATGTCCTAGCCTGGCTCCTATGGCTGTGCAGGCAGTCAAGGCCTGCGACATTTCCTGCTGTGTTTCAGATCTCCACTGGAGCTTTGCTCTAGAGTTGGGGTGTCTGGAATCAGTGGGCTGGCTACAGGGATGAGCCGGTCTCAAACATCTCCGTCAGGCCCGGGATCTGGGGCAGTTGCAGTTGCGAGACCGGGGTTTTTAAGTCTCTTTCAGCAAGGCATTCAGCATTACTTTATCTGACATAGGGCCTTATCACCTTCATTCACACAGTCCAGGTTTGGGTTCAATGATAACATTTTAGCCAATCAAAATTTAGGTGTTCACTTAGTGGGGGCATTTGCCTTATCACATTTCACACACACACACACACACACACACACACACACACACACACACCACTCACACTCTGGGCTGGGTTACATTTGTCATTTCTTTTATATTGCTCACATTTATTCTTTACAGAAATGCAGGGACAAAAACCAAGAAGAGACTAAGGGAAAGGAGGTCAGTGACCTGCCCAACTTGGACGTGAACAGAACACCAATGGCTCAGGCTCTAAGATTAACAATAAACAAATGGGATCTCATAAAATTGAAAAGCTTCTGTAAGGCAGAGGACACTGTTAAAAGGACAAAACAGCAACCTACCAATCGAAAAAAAGTCTTTATCAGCACTACATCTGATAGAGGGATATATATATATATATATATATATATATATATATATATATATATATATATATATATCCAATATATACAAAGAACTTAACAAGTTAGTCTCCAGAGGACAAAATAACTGTATTAAAAATAGCCAGGAAAAATACTCAATAAAATCCTCACAAACCAAATCCAAGAACACATCAAAATGATCATCCATCATGACCAAGAAGGCTTCATCCCACTGATGCAGGGATGGTTTAATATAAGGAAATCCATCAACATAATACACTACATAAACAAACTCAAAGACAAAAACCACATGATCATCTC
>NW_018394089.1:0-4120 GCF_900095145.1 Mus pahari
GATTTGCCTAAATTTATTTTATTGTTTTATGTGTGTGGGTGATTGGGCTGCATGTTTAACTCTGTTCATATAGTACCTACCAAGGCCATAAGATATCACTCATAAGTGAGGTTACAGGAGATTATGTGTAAACATATGAGTGTGGAAACTGAAACTTACATGCTCTGATTGATGACTTTAATTCATATTAATTTTTAGATTTCAGGAAAATTCAATACTATCTACCTAGCAAGTAAATCTATGGGAGCAACAGCAGAAAATAGTCCAGAGCATATCCTGATGCGTGAGGTTAAGTATTTTAAGAAATACAGTGTCATGAGCATGATGTTCTATGTCAGGTGAGAAAAGGTATTTCATTAGAAGAAATAATTTGTCAAAATGGAAATCAAGGCATTACAGTTTTCTGGAATGAGAAGATGAATGTGATTTAATAAAAATTTGAGAAATCTGGAGTTGCGAGTGACTGTAGCTAAAATATAATAAAACTGAGTATTCACATCTTGATGTTTTAATCTTTCTTTATAAAATAATCTTAAAAATATGATCACAGCAAAATATATCATGTATTTGAAAATATGTTAGTAAAAGTAAAATATTAATAAATGTGAATATGAGTAAGGAACTTCTGATATCAAATATGATAAAATCAGCGTTTGTAACCTTACGATGAAGAATGTTTCTCTTCTTGAAAAGATCCTGATACTAGTATATCAAGAAATGCATACATGAGGTCACTTGCTTCACTTTGGTGACTTGGAAAATTATATCAATTAAGGGTCTGAGACCCATTCTAATCCACAAGTCTTGGAAAACACAAGAAGTTGGTCCATTTCTGACAGGAATCACAGACTGAAAATACAATTAATGAAAATATTTGCAAACTAAAGAATAGGATCATAGAATACAGGATCAAGGCCAAGAATGTGTCCCTCTTTCATCAAGATATGTTTTCTTAGGGGGAAGATATACACATGATGATAAATGTGAAATAATGAGTGTTTATTGTTTAATATGTATTGTTTAGGAAAAATGAGAATTGCCAGCTACACTCAGTTTGGGCTGATAAATCTTGGTGGAAGTATTGCTTAATAACATGTGAGTTCAGAATTGACTGCACTATTAACATGTTTTGTAAGGGATGTGATCTTAATCAAGAGTGTCTTTCATGGATAAATGATCCATTGGGTCTCATCTTACAGGTAATCAATTCATCCAAAAATGTCCCAAAAGAAATGGGGCTATCACCTGCCTAGCATATATGTATTGCGTTATGCAGTTCGTCATTTTACAAATCTCTACTTTTATCCACAATATGAGGGAGGCCTATATCAAAGTAAGTAAAATAGCCAGTATATACTCTCAACCAATATTGGAAGGGGTAATACACTTTCGAATGACTCATCTTAGGTGGCAGAAAACAAAAATGAAACAAATAAATACATATAGGTTTTGCTAAATTTGGTCAAATACAGACATACACTTGATTTTTTAAATTTTATGTTCGAAGATGATCAATTTTTTCCAACTCAAAACTTTAATGCAGAAATGATAATAAATTTGGAGGATGCTAGGAGTAATGTAATGATGAATTTAGACAATTATGTGCAATTATACTGTCTGTGTCTTCTGACTTTTATTCCATGAAATGCAGAAACTGGAACAAATATCACTGATGAAATGTGGGACGAATATGTGAAGCTAAATGAGTACCTTGACATTCCTACTGAAAATATTGAAAATGTCTATGAAACAGATAATTTTAATCTTCTAAATGGGACATGAAATTAGAGCAAATGATAAGGATTCTTGATTTGCATCTCAGCAATATAAAATGCTTACATGAAATCATGAAAGAAATCTAATACTATACCTATTTGTCTTTCTCTTTGTATCAACTCATAGATGTGTGCCCTAAATAGGACCCTTGATCTCATGAGCAGAAATGTTGTATTGGTCACTATTTTCAATTCACTGGAATTAAATTTTGAGGTCAACTCAAGACTGTAAAAACAAAGTATTTACAATTGTCTCTCAGGAATTTCTACATACCCTGTTGTAATTGAATATCATTACTGGATTTATGTATGAGTAATTACATCAATTTAAATATTGCAAAAGAGTTTTCAATAAAGTACACAGTTCATATCATGCAATAAAATTTATCAGAAGCCGATATCGAAGTCACATTCATCACCCTATCTTAAATGGGTATAATTTGTGCATTTCAAATTGTAGAATCTATGATAAAGACTCCTACGGATATCAGTTATTTAAATTACGTTCCTGATATACTCTTTATTTTTGGAAATTTCACACATTCATCAAAGGGACATGTTGAATATCAGCCTTGTCATGTTAGGGTAAACTGAGGTGAGGGATTAGAGTTGGCAATTAATGACTTAGTAGACTATCTCTGAGAGAATAAAATTGATTTGGTGGGGTTAACAATTCCTGTAACCCACAAGAGTCTACCAGAAATCTTTGAAGGATGGAGAGAAGGCAAAAAAATAAAAAATAAAAAAAAAATGATAAGAATCACACACACACACACACGCACACACACACACTCCCTTAAATTCAGAGAATGAAACAAGACAAGGTCCAAAAAAATTTTCTTCTACTGCAAGGTCCAAAAAAATTTTCTTCCACTGCTTATATATCCCAGCAAAATTTTTCAGGTAGCATAAACTTTTCTCCAATTGAGAGTTTTGTTGGGTTAGTAGCCTCGCTGGCATCTGCATAACATCTGCTCAGGATCTTCTTGCCTTTAGCATATATGTTGAGATGTATAGAATCATTCTGATNGGTNTGACTTTGTATTTTCTTGGTCTTTTTCACTTAAAGCTTTTCATATTCATTCTTTGTTCTGTATATTTAGTGTTTTGATTATTATGTGATGTGAGGAATTCCTTTTCTGTTCCTATCTATTTGGTGTTCTGTAGNNTTCTTTTATGTTTATGGCCATCTCTTTNATTTGAGGAAATTTTCTTCTATGATTTTGTTGAAGTTGTGTTCTTGNNCTNTNANNTGNGAANCTTCATCCTCTTCTATTCCTANTATTCTTAGGTTTGTTTTTTTCACTGTGTCCCAAATTTCTTGGATGTTTCTGTTAGGAANGCTTTACACTTTGCATCTTCCTTGACCACTGTGTCATATCTTTTATGATAGCCTCCACACCTGAGTTTCTCTCTTGCATCCCTTGTATTCTATTGGTGACACTTGAATCTGTTGTTTCTCTTCTCTTTCCTAGGCTATACATCATCAGTGTTGCCTCCATTTGTGATTTCTTTATTTTTTCTATTTCCTTTTTTAGCTCTTGGATCATTCTGTTCCTTTCCTTTATTTGTTTGATTGTATTTTCCTGTTTCTTTAAGGCCTTTACTTGTTTCTTTGTTAAATGCATCTGCCTGTTTGCTTTGTTTTCCTGTTTTACTTTATTTATATCCTACTTAAATGCCTCTATCATCTTCATGAGATTGAATGAGATATAATTTTTGTTCAGAATCTGCCTCTTCAAATATCTTAGATAAGTCAGAGCTAGTTGTTATAGAACTGACTTCTGATGGTCCCAAATTATCTTATGTTCTTGAGTTTACCTTTCACTATCTGGTTATCTCTGGGGTAAGTATTCCTGAATGTTTCAGATTGCACAGGCTTCCTTGGAAGCACATAGAGTTATATTACCTGGGTTACTCCTGGCCTCTGGAAGGCAGGCCATGCATTTCCTGGTGGGTTAGGGAGGCTGCTGTGTCACTGGTTTGAGCACAAATTCTTTGTCCCTAGTTAGAGAAGACCTCCTGGGAGACAATCAGGCTATATGGTTACTGCAGGGAGGTGCAGGCATAGTGATCCCCCACAGGTGCAAGAAGAGATGCATGCAAAGCTGCCATTTATTTGTTTTCATTCTTTATTTTGCACTTTGNTTCTGAGTGAGGAATCTTATATATATCTTGCATCTTGCAGTCTATTTTTTGTTGTTTTTGTTTTACCCAGCTGTCTACTGTATTGTTTAAACAAATCTCTTTTTTCTTGGAAAGGTGATGAGGTTGCTTTCTTAAAATAGGCCAAAATAAAATGTATATCATACTATATTTTAATTATTTGTTGTTTTATTTCTTCT
>NW_018394089.1:4534-7892 GCF_900095145.1 Mus pahari
TATCACCTTAATGTCCCCAATAAATAAATGCTGCCAAATGAAGACCATATGTTCAAATATCTGAGCTTATAAGACTCAGATTTATGCAAACAATCACATTCTCCTTGGCCACAATAAGTTTTTGGATATATCATGAAGCAAAATACACTTGGTCTAGCTTCAAAATTCACCATACCTTTTCACAGTCTCAATAGTACTCAGCAGTCCAAACTCCAGAATTCATTTTGCTAATTAAAACAATCTCTTAAATGTAAGCCCCTATAAACAAAAAGCTATTATATTATTCAATGTACATGATTATATATGCATATATTTCCATCTCTATATATCTATATCACATACATATGTATATATAATATGGATATCTATATATAATATCTAAATATAATATATCTATATGTAATATAGATATAGGTAGATAGATATGTGTGTACAAAATCTATATCACTGCTTTGTATATACTAGACAAGAACTCAACAATTGAGCACCATCCCAACCTCAGTTCTGTTCCTTTCTCTGTAAGTCTTTTTTTAAGAAATGGGTTTCACTATGTTGTATTGGCTAACCTTGAATGCTCTATGTAACACAGGAAAGCTATGAACTTATGATTCTGTTCCCTAAGTCTCCCAGGTATATGTACTCAGGTGTATGGTTTGCTGATAGCAAAATAATTTAAAAATATATACAATCTAGTACTTTTAACAACAACAAGAGCAATATGTATTAAAAGAAGAAATTTAAAACCATGACAAGGAGATGAGACTAATTCTTGTTACTGTGTTTTTATTTGTTTATTCTCCCCCCACCCGTGTGTGTGTGTGTGTGTGTGTGTGTGTGTGTGTCTGTCTGTCTGTTGGTTGGTCTGCGTCTGTAAAAACAAATAATTTGGGAGGCACTAATTATGAATATCTTCCAACAAACTCCCACAAACTTCTCCATCTCTACCCTGAACCACCCATCTGCCTTTTACTCTCAAGAATAAAGAAACATTTCTTGATGCATAACTGTTGTGGACACTTATGACAAACAGAGTTCTGTTTCTTTCTTTACCCAACTCTCCTCAGCTGACTTAATCAGTTATAGCCCAGGTATCTTCAGATATATGTGTGCCATTTGTGTGTGAGCATTAGGTAATGGTCAAAAGACAGAAATATATTCTTTCTTTGACATATCTCTCACATTAATTGCATATACTGTGTCTACTGAACCTAATTTATTTAGTTCTTGTTTTNCACATATATTCAGCAGGAGGCAATGATTTGAGGCTTTTCTCAGATGTAGCATATTTCAATTGAAGGATGTAATTCATGCAATAGTGGCCATAAGAACTTTCTTCACACAGTAATAAATTAAACATAGAGACTCACTGAACAAATATGTATTCTACATCTGTATTGTGCCAAAACTTCAAGGTATATAACTGAACAGAAATAAAACAGCAATAAAATTCATTTTTTTTTCTGTATGAGTCATGCTAGAAAATGAAGGAGGACAGAGCAATTGAAGGTGAGTAAGAGTGCCAAGAAGAGGTGGAACAATGACATGGAGAGGCACAGATATACAAAGCTACCCTGCAGTCTTTCCCTGGGAAAATGAAAGATGCATGTCTACACATTTGAAAAGGAGAGCCAGTGGCAGAACACATTGTACCAATGTCCAATTTGATGAATCAGTGACATTTTTATTCGTATTACTAACAGAATTGTGGATGTGAGTTTACTTACAAGGAACAGGGCTAACTCTAAATCTCCCATGTTGCCAAAAGCTTACCTTATGCCCTCGAGCTCTTGAAACAGCCTGCAGGCAGATTTACAGAATGAACATCTGTCTCTCTTCAATGAGCTGTTCAGAGCCATCACCCTCAGTGACTGTTTATTCCCTTTTATACTGTTGAAAAGTAGACTAAAGAGCCCTTCAGGTATATTTTTGTTGATTACCTCTACATGTGACATTTGTATTTGTTTCCTAATTTCCTGAGTATCCCATTCACTCCTATATTACTTTATAGGGAATGATGACAGTTGGAAAGAAATCTGGACATGGCAGGCAGCCTCCTGTGGAATATAAAGCTTCAGACAATTGATGAAGCAGTTTAGAGACACAAAAGTGTAGACCTCAGAGAAAAATAGAAAAGAATTTTGTGGACAAAGAAAACAAAAAACCAGGATGCCAGTGGCACACACAGACATGCAGGCAAGACACGGTCCCACCTGAAATAAAAATAAGTAAAATTTTAAAATAAATTAATTTGAGAAAAAGTCTTATGAAATATTTTGTGTTGGCCCAGAGTTTANGACATGCTGATCTCTGCCCAAGAGTAGCTTGAATTATATATCTATGATACTTAATGTGCAGGATTTAACTGAAATCTTGATATATTGTTCATGGATGCGGAGAAAATCCACCATTCCTTTTTTAAAGTTACACTTTTATACAAAAATTCAAATTAAGTAAAATACCCCATCCATAAACTCAAATGAAACTCCAGAGTCATGTCCTAAAAGTCAACCAATTTGTGCATCACACCCTCTACATTAATATTGCAAATGGACGAGGTTTTCTTGGGTTCAATAGCAGCATAAATCAAATGATGTAACAGATATCAACATAACATTTTATGCAGACACTTAAATAAATAGTTTCTTCTCAAATACCCCATAGAAAAGTTTCCCAAAGACCCTCATATTAGGACACAAAGTAGTACTCAACACATTTTAAAACAGAATAAATCACATCCTTCTTGCTGTTTGACCATCATAAATTAAAGCTAAAATTCAACAATAGAAATAACAGAGCATACACAAACTCATTACACTAAAATAAAACATGAATAGATTAAAAACTACAAGGTAGAAACTAAGAGTAAAGAAACTGTATTTTTGGAACTGGATGAAAATGAACACACAAAACATTGAAAAGTATGGGACACCATGAAAGCAATGCTGAAATTTAATGACAAAATAAAGGAATATGTAAGGAAAATTTACAACTCTCAGTGCTTTAGAAAATTTTTAAAATTCTAGTGAGATTTCATACTAATATTTAATAATGAACTTGAAGGGTCTGGTATAAAATGAAAGCACAAGACACCAATACCTTTGCAGTAGTTTTATGCCAGTAGGATTTGCTGAAGGAGGCAGAGGCAGGAGGATCATGATTTCGAGGCCTGCCTGAGCTCTCCATTATGCCAGGCATGGATATGGTGGCACACACTTTTAATCCCAGCATGTGGGAGGCAGAGGCAGGCAGATTTCTAAGTTTGAGGCCAGTCTGTTCTACAAAGTGAGGTCCAGGACAGCCAGGACAGCCAAGGCTACACAGAGAAACCCTGTTTTGAAAAACCAAATAAATAAATAAA
>NW_018394089.1:7973-13089 GCF_900095145.1 Mus pahari
TGAACTAAAAATGTTTCACTGTCCTGCTAGTTCCAGAAAAGGTGTCTCCTGTCTAGATTCTCTCCTTCTTGCTCATAGACTCTTAGCCTCTCCTTTCACAATGGTANTNNAGCCTTAAGATGAGAAGGTGTGGCTGAGCTCTTTCATTTAGGGATGAGAAATCCACAATCTCTTATTCTTTATATCTTGACCAATTATGTTTCTCTATGTTAATCATTGTCTATTACAAGAATAAACTTCTCAGATAGGTTTGAAAATTGTATCAATCAACAGGAATAACATTCTCATTGATAGTCTAGTTAATATCAGGTCAATTTAGCACAATGGTAGTCTTAGGTTTTATCTGGAGGCTACAAAATTCTTATTTAAAGGTTTTTGGCCCTGATAGCTGTTTTAAGAATAGGCATAATCTTGTGGCTATGGACTTTGAGGATTTATATGCTTTATATATACATTTGTATTCTTTAAACAATAATTTCATGTTAATGAGTATACACAGTAGTTAAATTAATGGTATATCAATACTGATATGAATAATGTAGGGAGTGTCAATTCTACACTATGGAAAATAATATCAGAATTCTTTAATAGTCTAATAACTGTGTTATCAATACCAGTAAATAAACCAACTGAATAGAAATACATATTTCATGATTTGAAACCAATGATGCAATATCTCCACTTTAAAAAAAATGAGCAGGGCAGTTGTGGTGAACACCTTTAATTCCAGCACTTGGGAGGTAAAGGCAGGCAGATTTCTGAGTTTGAGGCCAGCCTGGTCTACAAAGTGAGTTCCAGGACAGCCAAGGCTACAAAGAGAAACCCTGTCTCAAAAAACCGGAACAAGAAAAAAATTGAAAATATATAAAATAAAAATACAAAACAAAGAATGTGTCTAAGATTATCTACCATGATCAAATTTTCTTCACACCAGTACATGTAATACATTACATACATAGACTCAAAAATAGGAATATATGATCATCTCATTAGAAACTTTTAACTAAAGATGTGAAATACTGGTATAATATGAGCTTGTAAGGCATTGAATAAAGATCCCAAAGATGATTTAGAAGATGCAAAGGCCTCCAATATTCACATGTCTTTAGGATTAATATTGTAAAAATTGACAAGCAAGCAAAAGAAATACATATTCAACACAACCTCCCCCTCAAAATTCCAATGCAGTTCTGACTATAACTCTGCTAAATGGATACACTATTAAATTGATCTTAGGAACTTATCACTTATTCACTTATCACCATATTCAAAGCCCATTTAATGTGAGTACTTAGTCTCTAGTGTGAAGACTGCCTAATATGATGGCTGTACACTTAACAGTTTATGCACAGATCAAATTGGACTCAATAGATAACTTTAAAAAGGAGATACAAAGTTGAGTGTCTAGGGAAAGTTGGGAGGAGCTTAGGAAGGACTTGAACATTTTCAGAAAACATTGTATGAAATTCCCAAAGACAATAAAACATTGTTTTATAAAGTAACAGTTTACAAAGATAATCAATGTATCATGTAGCCATTCATCTTTCTTTTCTCTTAATCATTATTCAAACTTAATAAAATACGTAGTCAAAAGCATAGTTTTCAAAGGAGTATAACAAATAATTCTTTGGAACAAATGAAATGTTAATTTTTGCTTCCTTTTTCCTTGTAGAGTCTAGCAAAATTACAGTCCAAATTAGTTTCTAGTCACTAACTAAACAATTCAATCTCAGCAAAACAAAAATTTAAAAAAAGTTTCATTTCTCTAGTTTGAAATGGCACAGATGTCAACTCCATGCAGCATTGCCATTTGTCTGCTTCCACCTTATTTGAAATAGCATCCATGAATGAGTAGGACACACTACCACGCTAAGAAGCAAAAGAAGCAGAGCAACTCCCTCAGGGAGGGGAAGAGTGAGGAAAAAATACATTTGCAACATGTATTCTATCATCCTCACTCAGATTCTCTTGTTTTATTTCCATTGCCAATGGTAACAAAACCAGGAAATGAGGTTTTGAAAAATCAATGCGAAGTATAAACAGATCACCTGGACTCTGGTTGCCTCTGTACTGTGTTATGTTTATTTTACAGATGTAACCTTTCCAATCATTGNCCAACTCTGGCAGGATAAGTAAGATTATCTTTGATGTNACCACAAATAGTGCACAAAGGACAAAAGGCACACCCAGTGCCTATTTATTCAGAAGGGTGAGAAAACAGACATTTACATAAGGCCATCAAGAACTGTTGTACAGAGATTATCAATTTTTCATGAAATTGAGTAAAAATAGGACATGCTGAAGCTATAGTGAATACATGTTAACCCATCCAATTTAGAAGTCTCTATGCCCACTAATAACCATCAGCATCAATTGTGCTATCTTACAAGTGTGAGGTAACACTGGATGCTAACTGGAACCTACTCCAGCTTTTTAATTTGGCCAAATAAGTATAGATTTAAGTAAAATTTGCTATATGACATACTTATTATATAATTATTATAAGTTGTTCCTTTATCATAAAAGGCATTAGTAACACACTTTTCTGTAGATCATATAATTTAAATATTTAAATATTGCTTAAAGAAAATATGAAAAGAATCACTGAATTGGTGATTCTCATATGTGAAAAAAAAGAAAGAAGCACATGTCTTCACCAAGTCACTTCTAATTACTAATTATATACTATAAGTAAGAATCATGATTTAACCAAAACTCACGTTTGAAATTGCAAGAAAGGTTTTAATCTAAAAATTCATGTCATACATTTACACAATAGCTTACAGCTTCTGACCAACATTAGTTTATGAGCATATTCAATATGGAAGCAAAAGATTCTGGAAATATTCCTTCTGGCTTGTGAATACTAATCAGGGAAATCTTATAATTACTAACAAAAAATTCAGTGTTGGAAACTACAGATACAGATTACTGGGTGGGTACTCTAGGTACACTACAAGAACAGCACCTATGTATAACCATGCTTCCAGCCATATTAATGTTCCTTTGATGATTGGAGAAATGATATTTAGGGGCTGGAGAGACTGTTCAATAGTTGCAATCACTTGCTGTACATGCAGATGACATGGTTTCTGTAACATGGATATTTGTCCAGAAACTACAGTATGCACATATCCATCTGTAAATTCAGTACCAGTAGATCTTATGATGTCATCTTCTTATTTACAAAGTCACTAAATATTCACATAGTACAGATACATGTACCCAGGCAAAATACTCATACACATAAAATAAAAACTCTGAAATTTTTAATACAAAGAATTGAGCTTCAAATTCAGCAAGCTATTAAGTTCTAAAATGATTATTAAAGAAATAAAATCTAATTTTTGATGTAAATGATACTTAAATTTATCTGAGAATTTTACGCTCACAATTATTTGACTACTGCATTAGAAATGTGATTTAGAATTTTCCTAAAAATACTACTTGTCACTGTGTCTTTTCTGTGGAGTGTTCTGCAGATTTTCATATCATCCTTGTTCAGTCTCCATCAAATCTCTCCTGTATTATTTCTACTTTAATATACATGCTGCTGAGGAAAGTACTAAGTATTTTTTGATACATGTTATTATAAACATCAGCTTATTGGAAAACACATTGAATTCAGTCGTTTGGTTTTCATGCATGAAAACAATACTAGTTATACTTCAGTAAGTTTTCTGTTCTATGAATTCACAACAGTTAGGAAGAGTGGTTTTATAGTACATCAGAAGTGAATTCAGTGCCCTTGGGTTTGGTACAGTCAAATATTAGATTCTCCTGTGGAGATGCTTCCTTTTATTGCATTGCAGAAGATGCAGTCTCCGTCTGAAGGTCAATAGTAAAGACATAGTCCACACAACATGTAATAGACAGCCTGACTCTATTCTGTATCACAATGGTTTACTTCTATTTCTTAATGCAGTCTGATACAACTTTCCTTAACCTAAGGTTATTAACATCTATCCAATTTTCTCTTAACAAAATGGGAATCCTGATATCTTTCTGACTCACCAGGTTTAATCTTACTCCATATTTTCAAAGTACCCATGTACTGAAATAATACAATTCATGAAAACTGTACAATGTTCAAAAGTACTAATTAATTCTCAGAGTTTCTCTCTTCTACAACAGCAACTGGATCAGTGAAGTCTTTTGTTAAAGCTTTTTCCCCAGACCTCCAAGGTCTTCCTGTATATCATGGTAGCTTGTATGTGGAGTCCAGTGAATAATATTGTGGAGTGTTTTCTCTCATTATACATTGGTTTGGGGGATTAAGTTAAGTTTTCCAGACTTGCACAGTAATGCCCTTCACTCACTAAGCAATCTCACTATCTCCAAATTTTCCTACTGTATTAGGCTGTAGGGGTTATATCGCCACAATATGTTTTATTTCCAGAATTACCCATGGAATAGCCTATGATTATTTCCTGTTCAACATATTGATACCTACTGTAATTACTGGAGCTATTAAATACCCTCCCCATTACCCCATACCCTTTTCCTTCTAATAGTAGAGTGATTCAGTGTTTCTACAATTCTTGGTTTTGTCAGGAATACAACCTTGAACACTCAACCTCTCCATTAAATATATTTTGGCCCTTCAAAGATTTCTTCAAATGCCATCTACTTTATTACTTTGTCATCTTAAAGATGTCTAGCCATAACTGAATATACATTTGCTTTGTAATCATCTCTACCATCACGAATGAATGTTACCCAATTTTAACTTGAATTTCTTATGATTAAAACAATATGTGCCCCAAGAAAGATTACTAATTAAGATTTCTGAGTTCAAGAATTTTATTAACCATTTTCTTTTTAAAATACTGGAAATTATGATTTGTTATAATTTGTACAGACTTTCCTAAATCTACAGAATGATGTAAGATTTAACATTGACATTCTATACATTAGAATATTCCATTAACTCCCAGTCATCTATTCAAGTCACTCATACATATTCTTAGAAGATGAATAAGACATTAAGTATTATAACTATGTAGAATTGATTAATAGCCCGTAGTTCCAAAAGACTATAGTATATATAATTCAGAAATAATTGTTCACAAAGGAAGGATACATTGTCTTAATGAGAAAGGTAATGTGGATGAAA
>NW_018394089.1:14549-42732 GCF_900095145.1 Mus pahari
CTAACCCCCTACTTTATAGCAAAGTGTTCTATGGACTACACATATCACTTAGGTAAATTTCTGCACTCCTGTATGTGCTATCATGTCTCTTTCAAAGCATTAATGCTTTGATGTGCAAAAGTTTACAAATATCATATATGTCTAGACTATACTGTAATTTCAATCCTTCACTCTCCAAGACTGAACCTGATTCACATGCATGACAACTTCTCTTTTGATAGTATTTAACTGAACAACCAATGAGTCCTGTACTTTCTACAACATGCACTCAATCACAATAACAAGCTTTTGCTGTTACTTTAGCAAATCACCTTTTGCTTGCCTGCCAGGTCTGTGATTCTATCGATGCAGCTCTTATCTTTCTTTCTTATCTTTCTTTTTTTTTGGATTTTACTTTTATGTGTTTTTAATTACAAATAATATGTTATGGAAGAAGATAAATTTAATTGCAGATCTGATGAACAAATATGTTGTTTTTTAAATTGAATTTTTATACTCCAGATTCCATTACCATAACCCCTATCCACCCTCTGAGTGTTTAACAACCCCTGCTTTCTCCCCACCTCACCCCATCTCCAAGTGGATGTCCCCACCCCCCCACCCCACCTGACCTCTAAACACTCTGGGGCCTCCAGTCTCTTGAGGGTTAGGTACATCATCTCTGAAGAATGCAGACCTGAAATGTCCTCTACTGTATGTGTGTTGGGGACCACATATCAGCTGGTGTATGTTGCCTGTTTGGTTGTTCAGTGTTTGAGAGAACTCAGGGGTCCAGACTAATTGAAACTGCTGGTCCTTCTACAGGAGTAACATTTCCTGAGCTTTTTAAACCTTCCATAACTCAACAACAGGGGCCAGCTGTTTCTGGTCATTGGTTTGATGTAAACATCTGTGTCTGAGTCTTTCAGCCACTTGTTGAGACTTTCAGAGGGCAGTCATATTAGATCCCTTTTTGTGAGCCTTCCAGAGCCTCAGTAATAATGTCAGGCCTTGGGACTACCTTTCTAACTGGATCCCATTGTGGGCCTGTCACTGGAATTCTTTTTCTCAGGATCCTCTCCATTTCCATCCCTGTAATTTTTTCATAAATGAATAATTATAGATCAAAGATATGACTGTGGGATGTCAACCCCAACCCTTACATGATGTCTTGTCTTCCTGCTGGAGGTGGTCTCTATAAGTTGTTCTCCCTGCCAGGTGTTTCATCTAAGGTCGCTCCATTTGAGGTTGCTCCCTGTGGGATCCCCCCCCCAACCTCCTATTTCCTGAGGTTGCCTGTTTACATTCCTTTTGCTGGCCCTCAGAGCTTAAGTCCTTTTCCCCCACTCAACACCAGATCAGGTTTCCCTCTTTCCCCCACTCCACCCACCCCATTCACTTTCCATCCTAGCTCCCTCCCTCTCTCCACAATTATGATTGCTTTTTCTCTCTGTCAAGTGGGACAATGGTTGGGGAAATCAGCATCCCTGACCTTAAGCTTTATTACAGAACAAGAGTGTTAAAAACTGCATGGTATTGGTACAGAGACAGACATGTTGACCAAGGGAATAGAACTGAAGACCCAGAAATAAAGCCANATACTTATGGACACTTGACATTTGATAAAAAACACCAAAATATACAATGGAAAAAAAGAAAACAAAATAAATACATGGTGTTGGTCTAAATGGCTGTCTATATGTAGAAGAAAGAAAATAGAACCTTATTTGTCACCTTATACAAAGCTCAAGCCCAAGTGGATCAAAGACCTCAATATGAAACCAGATACATTAAATCTAATACAAGGAAAGTGGGAAAGAGACTTGATTTTGCAGGCCCAGAGGGAAATTTCCTAAACATAACTCTAGTGGCTCATATTCCAAGATCAGGAAATGATAAATGGGACCTCCTAAAACTGGAAAGCTCCTGTAAGGCAAAGAACATAACCAATAAGACAAATAGGCAGCCTACACATTGTGAAAAAATCTTCACTAACCCAACATACAATAGAGGGTTAGTATCCAAAATATATAAAGAACTCAAGAAGTTAATCACAAGAACAACAAACAATCCAATAAAAAATTGGGGTGTAGAATTAAACTGAGAATTAACAACTGAAGAATCTCGAATGTCTGAGAAACACCAAAAGAAATGTTTGAAGTCCTTGGTGATCAGAGAAATGCAAATAAAGATGACATGGAGTTTCTACCTTACACTAATCAGAATGGCTAAGATCAAAACCTCAGGTTACAACACATTTTGGAGAGGATGTAGAGAAAAAGTAACTCTCCTCCATTGCTGATGGGATTACAAACTAATATAACAAATCTAAAAATCAATCTGGAGGTTCCTCAAAAATTAGAAATACATGTACTGGAAGACCCAGGTATACCACTCTTGGGAATAAAACCAAAAGATGCCCCACCATGCCACAGGTGCACATGCTCCTCTATGTTCATAGCAGTCATATTTCCAATAGCTAGAAGTTAGAAATAACCTAGATGTCCCACAATAGAGGAATGGATACAGAAAATATAATTTATTTACCCAATAGAATACTACTCAGCTAATTTTTTTTTATATTTTAGATATTTTTATTTACATTTCCAATGTTATCCCCTTTCCTAATTTCCCCTCCAAAACTCCCCTAGCCCCTCCCCCCTCCCTTCTGATCCCTAACCCAGCCACTCCCATTCCTGTTCCTGACATTCCCTTATATTGGTGAATAGAGCTTCCACAGGAACAAGGGCCCGACTAGGCCATCCTCTGCTACATATATAGCTAGAGCCACAAGTTCCACCATGTGTTTTCTTTGATTGGTGGTAGAGTTCCAAGGAGCTCTGGGGATAGTAGTTATTTCATATAGATGTTCCTGCTAAGGTGCTTCCATCCCCTTCAGCTCATTGGGATTTCTCTGGCTCCATCATTGGTAACCTTGTATTCTGTCCAATGGATGACTCTGAGCATCCATTTCTGTATTTGCCAGGAACTTGTAGAGCCTTACAGGGGACAGCTATATCATGCTTCTGTCAGCAGGTTCTTGTTGGCATCTGCCTGGTGTCTGGGTTTGGTGGTTGTTTATGGGATAGATGCCCAAGTGTGGCAGTTTCTGGATGGTTGTTCCTTCAGGGTCTGCTCCAAACTTTGTCTCTGTAATTCCTTCCATGGGTATTTTGTTCCCCATTCTTAGAAGGAACGAAGTATCCACTTTTGGTCTTCCTTCTTCTTGAGTTTCATGTGTTTTGCAAATTTTATCTTGGGTATTCTAAGTTTCAGTGATAATATCCACTTATCAGTCAGTGCATATCACATGTCTTCTTTTGTGATTGGGTTACCACTTTCAGGAGGATAGCCTCCAGATCCTGGTAACCCAATCACAAAAGAAGACATGTGATTGGGTTACCACTTTCAGGAGGATAGCCTCCAGATCCATCCATTTGCCTAAGAATTTCATAAATTCATTGTTTTTAAAGCTGAGTAGTTCTGCATCCGGAAGGAAGGATCATCAAAAGACGGCCCCACCCAGGGACCATCCCAGAAACAACCAACAAACCCAGACAATATTGCATATGCCAGGAAGATTTTGCTGGCAGGAACCTTAAATAGCTATCTTTTGTGAGGCTATTCCACTGCCTGGCAAATCAGAAGTGGATGCTCAGAGCCATCTATTGGATGGAACACAGGGCCCCCAATGAAGGAGCTAGAGAAAGTACCCAAGGAGCTAAAGGGGTCTACAACCCTATAGAAAGAACAAAATATGAGCTAAACAGTGCCCCCACAGATCTTGTGTGTCTAGTTGCATATGTAGCAGAGGTAGGCCTAGTCGCCCATCAATGGGAGGGGAGGCCCTTGGCCTTGTGAAAATTATATGCCCCAGTATAGGGGAATGCCAGGGCCAGGAAACAGGAGTGGGTACGTTGGGGAGCAGGGCAGGGGGAGGTATAGGGGACTTTCAGAGAGGAAACTAGGAAAGGAGACAGCATTTGAAATGTTAATAAAGAAAATATCTAATTAAAAAACAAAGATAGATAGATAGATAGATAGATAGATAGATAGATAGATAGATAGATAGATAGATAAAAAGACTGGGGACATTATTTTCCCTATTGTGAGAGTGGAGTTTCAGGTTAGAGTGCATTGTCTGGCACTTTGCATGTTTGCCCTGGGTAGGACATATTCCACATAACTCTTCCATGATGTTGGATACTGCATTTCCATCCTGCCTTTTTCTTAAAAGGCCAAGTGTATACTGCAATGTCTCAGAGTTATGCCAGCTTTAAATGGACTACTATGTGCTATAACACATACTTGCACCAGGTATAGTCAGATCAGACATGTGGTTGAACATCAAGAGAGGGGAATCCCAGCCGAAAAAACCACATGTGCCAAGACTAATCATATACTTGAGACAAGGTCTCATGTCATCACGTGAATGCAAATGTGTTCTGAAGTATTGCCATGGTTACTAGCCTGGTGTTTACCCTTCTCTATCCATTGCTAGAACTGATGATACATAAGTGATATTTCTTGCTATATTTGAATGACAACGTTTTAAAATTTTCTTTTAGATTCTGTATTATTTTATAATTATATCACAGTTTCATTATCCCTCTAAATCCTCTCATATGTACCTTTTTCTATTTTTCAATTAATTGGTGTCAAAAACATTCATGCATATATATATATATATATATATATATATATATATATATATATATATGTGTGTGTGTGTGTGTGTGTGTGTGTGTGTGTATATATATATATATATATATATATATATATATATATATATATATATTCTCAAGAACATATACAACATGTCATCAGTAATCATTTCAAAGTTTAGTGCATACGAATGTAATGTTTCCCAAGTTCTGCCTGTCACTCCATGGCCATTTCTTCAGTCTGTGCTCCTTTTTAATTGCTGCATTTTCTTTACACAGGAACATATCTGACTCAAAACTTTTAAAGGAGGGTGTCTAAACCCTTCCCTCAACTAAAGGCCTGCGTATCTACTGGAGGTGGTTTCTTAAGGTTCAGTGCCCCCACTGTTGGTTATTTTGGCTAAGGGTATACCCACAGACTCTTGGGAGACTCTTCCATCCTAGGTCTCTGGTATCATCAAAAGATTCCTGCTATCACAATCCCCCAGTAGTAAACACTTTCATTCATCTTCTTGGCCCTTTAATATTCTCTTCTGTACCCACCCCATACCTGATTATCCCTCTAATATCCACTATCCATTCTCTTGACTACCAAAGTTTCTCCCTACCCCAGGTACCCCATGATTATTTTGTTTTTCTTCTATGTGAGATTGTAGTATCCACACTCAGGCCTTCTTTCTTGATAAGCTTCATATGGTCTGTGAATTCTCTCATGGGATTTCTTAGCTTTGGGGCTAATATCCACATAGCAGTGAGGACATGCCATGCATGTCCTTTTGTGTCTGGGTTTCGTTGCTCATGATGTCATTTTCTAGTTCCATTAATTTCCCTGAAATATTCATGATGCATTCATTTTTATCAGCTGAATAGCATTCCCTTGTTTAAATGAACTACATTTTCTGTATTCGTTCTTTGGCTTAGGGATATCTGGTTATTTTCCATCATCATGCTATTATAAATTAGGTTATTATGGAAATAGTGGAGTATGTATTTCATTTTATGGTCGAAAACCTTTTGGTTATATGACCACGTGTATTAGAATTAGGTCTTCATGTAGTACCTTTTCAATTTTTTTACGTTTTCCATTTCCCTGATAACTTAAAATTGAATATTTATGGTTTACGTGGCTACTAGAGATTCTTCTGTTGAGAATTATCTTTAGCTCTGTGACTTATTTTTAAATTGGATTATTGTTGTTTTTAAGTCTAACTACATGAATTCTTTTATATTTTGAATATTAGCCCTCTATTGGATGTCAGGTTAATGAAGATCTGTATCCATTTTTGAAGTTTCCAATCTGTCCTATTGACAGAGTGCTACAGCTTAACAGCCTTTTGGGTTTCATGAGGTCTTATTTGTCAATTTTTGATCTAAGAGGCTGAACTTTTGGTGTTCTATTCAAGAAAATTTCTCCTGTTCCAATGTGTTCAAGACTTCTTCCAATATTTATTCCATTCAATTTAGTATATCTGGATTTATGTGGAAGTCATTGATCCACATGGACTTGAACTTTGTACAAGGTGAGAACTATGGACTAATTTGCATTCTTCTACCTACAAACTACCAGTTAGAGCAGCACCATTTTTTGAAGATGCTTTCTTTTTTCCACTGTATGTTTTCGGCTTCTTTGAGAAAGATCCAGTTTCCAAAGGTGTGTGGTTTTATTTCTTGACTGCCAATTATATTCCATTGATTGACCTTTTATCTCTGTACTAATACCGTGTGGTATTAATCAATATTGCTCTGTATTAGATTTCAGGTTAGAGTTGTTGACTACACTAGAAGTTCCATTATTGAAGGAACAAATGATAGATGAAGAGAGAGAGAGAGAGAGAGAGAGAGAGAGAGAGAGAGAGATTAATCTAATATCTAATTTCTCTTTTTCTCCTTTCATCTTTGAGCAATACAATTAAATAACCACAACTAATCACAGTGAATGATCAAGACTCATGATAAACAATATAAAACAATACCGAACCTATCAAGAACCTTGATTGTATATACAACAGAGAATATCTTTAAATTCCAAGTTTCATACACCTGCAAAAATTATATGCAGCAGGCAAAATCATGATTCTGCTAGATGATAGGCAAAATGGTAGTCAATTGCAATGTAAAACCTGAAGGAGCCCCATACGTGGCATTAACTGAAAGCACATTCTCATATTTCTTTGTGTTTTAAAGAAATTAAAATTCAAAATTCTCATTAAAGTGAAGTTGAGAGGAAGAAAACAGATAATGGGAGAGAATCTTTGAATTCGGAATTCTGAAAGGAGAATGTTAGGGTGGCTATGACCAAGACATACATATATATATATATATATATATATATATATATATATATATATATATATATATAATTTTTTACAAAGTTATAATACAACTGTATAAAAATGAATTACACAAGCTCAGGGGGTGTCTCTAGCTGCATATGAAGCAGAAGATGGCCTAATCAGCCATCACTGGGAAGAGAGGCCCCTTGGTCTTGCAAACTTTATATGACCCAGCACAAGGGAAGACCTGGGTCAAGTAGAGGGAGTGGGTGGGTTGTGGAGCAGGGGTGTGGGGGTTTAGGGAACTTTTGGGATAACATTTGAAATGTAAATAAAGAAAATAATAATTTTAAAAAGGGGGAAAAAGAAAGAAAGGCAAGTACAGGTACAATGGCCAACACCTCTTTTTGGAATAGTTTGGAGACCTCTGGAGCCTCCCTCAGCACTAAATTGTAGGGAGGTATCCCAGACCTCCCACACCAATTTGTATTTAATGAGCTTTATCTTCTAGGATCAATGCTGTTCATCCATGCAATTAAAATTCCACTCAAACTTTTTTTTTTAAAAAAATAAATTACAATAAAGAACTTTCCAAATTCCTCAATTTATTTTGATGAGTTTTTCAAATTTATTCATAATTATCTTTTCATATTCACTGGATTTTTTAGTAATGTTCTATACTTGTGAAAAAGACATTAAGTTCAAGGTAGGTTTATAACTGGGTTATAAAACTTGCACGTTGAGAAAAATTAATCAATTATACTTAAGGCAAAGAGCATGGAAACAAGCATTGTGGTGAAGCTCTAGCTTAGAGGTACATTCTGTTTCATAGGCAGAGAAAGCTAGAGAGCAAGAGTGAGAGCAAGAGCTAGAGAGAAAATGGAGACTCCTATAGCTCTCAAAGGTGGTGATTATAAGTTGACAGAAAACTGAGAGTGTATACAAGGACATTTAGGAAGGAGAATTCATNTATCAGAGAATCACTTATATTCCATGAAGAAGTTATTCTTTGGCAAGAATTAAATAAGTTTTCTCCATATTTGAGTGTTTTAGTGTATAGAGCAAAATAAAAATAAACTAGTGTGTGCTACAAATTTGCCTTGAAACTGTCCTATTGATATGCAATGTATACATGGTAGAACCAAGAAATTCTTTTACTTGACTGGGAAAATAAACTCAGTGTGATTCATTTATAGGAATTTTTATAATAAGAATCAACAGGCTGAACTTAGATCTTGATCGTATATGAACTGGAAAATCATACCAGTCAACATTAATGTTCTTGAAACATTTTGGGAAGATGATGTTCTTTTGTATGTACTCTGACCAAACCAGCTTGCATTTCTTGACAATTTCTGAATGTCAATTCAGAACAATTCAGGAACATTTATATTACACTCCATTGAATATAAATCCCATAGGTTAAAGGAGTACAATACCAGACACTTACAAATACTGCCATCCAGTCTTCAATAGTGTACTGAAAATTTATTTAAAGAGAGTGAATTGCCATGTTCGCAGGATGTTGTGCAAACTTAAATGCTTTGTGAACCTCTTCAGTTCATCATTTCACCAGGAGCTGAATACTTCTACTCTTCTGATTAAGAAGAAAGAGAAAATTCTCAAAGATTAACTATCCCCTTTTTCTTGCTCTAGGTTGTTTGGTGTGTACCATGAGGAATGTTTTGTGATATAAGGATGGGCTTTCAGGAGTTATAAAAGCAGAAAGCTGGTTCTGGTGAATTTATCACTATTTGCCTGGCAGTAAGTGTGACTCTATGAACATATTGGTTCCTTTTTTGCTTTACTACTTCAAATATGCCCCATGTCTAAAACATTATTTGTTTTAGTTTATGGTTATATTTACCTCATTTATGCTTCTTATATTGCCTATTTTTTAACTTGTATAAAGTATATGAAAACTAACATCTCATATCACTTTAAATCCTCATGGTACATGTCTATTGATTGCCAATGTTTTAATTAAATCATGTGGAAGTTGGGGGCAATAATGGGTACAAGAAATTAATCATGACCTTGATCACCTTCCCAGTTCTAGAAGGAAAGTATTGACAGGTAGTGCTCTTAAGGCTGCCATTGTTCTTGTTCACTGACCACAAAATATATCCTTAGTTCAACTATTAAGTCTGTGCCTTTATGAACTTCATATTGTTACCTACCATTTTGTAAATCACAAACATTGACAAAATTATCTTAATATAACTTTAATGAAAAGCTACAACTCCAAATTCTAAAGGTGGTGAACACTGCTAACCATCTACATCTATAAATTCTTTTCAAGGTCGGTGAATGAATCTAATCTTTTCCAGCAGCAATGTTTATCAAAGATCAAGTATTGTTACTTAATAATACTACCAATTTAGGTGCTAGAAGATACTTCTGAGTTTTCACACAACACTTTGATTAGGAAAGATGTGAATAGTGAGAGTACAACAGACAGAGCTATGCTCCATAACAGCATGAAGTCCTAAGAAACTTAGTCCTCAGTGTTCTGCCTGTCTGAGGCATGCCCATGGTATTTGTGCTACTGGTTGTGCCACAGTCCATGAGTTCTAAGGTAGTTTTTTGCTTCTCTCAAATGGGCCTCTACAAGGACACAGATCATTCAGTATCTGTACAGTATCTCCCTGATGGCAGATTCCACTGTATATACACCTGAATTCCATTCCATTTATTACAATTTATGGTATAATTATTTCATAAAAAGCAAGTATAAGAAAAAATATAAATTATAATTTATTTATACACATATAGTATATATATATATATATATATATATATATATATATATATATATATATATATATATATATATATATATATATATATATATATATATATATATATGAATCAAACAGCAAATAAAAATTGCTTCACATTTTGAATGGGCATGAGAGGACATATAGGAACATTTAGAAAGAGAAAGAAACAATGATATAATTAGAGTGTCACACAGAAAATAAAAGAAATAAAAAAATTGTCATAAAAAATGAATCAGTAAGTGTCATTTCTATATCATCAATCATAGTTCTGTATACAGAAGAGGGGATACTTGGCTTGCAACCATGGAAATAGCTCAGAGCACATTTGTATTCAGGTAGCTGGAGACCCTGTATAAATTATTTGGCCAGTCTTGGCACAGCTTGGAACAGTTTGAGAGGTTGAACCCACATTGCTCAGCAGCTTTGAATCTGTAACAGATGCAAATGTTGATCAAACAGTTAATGCAGGAATCAGAAATTGTGTGAGTCAGATATATTATATCTGAACATCTCAGCATCCTATTAGCATCCTCAAGGCTGAATCTTGTCAGGGTCTCTTTGACTTCATTGTTGTCTGTAGACATGTAAACTTTCATAGGTAATATATGCTTCTTCATTAGTATGTATAGAAAGTGTGGTATGGAAAATCAGTTAATGATGATCTCATGCTTCCATCAGGAAAGAAACATGCCATTATTTATAAGTTAGATTGGACTGTATAAAGAAAGTCTAATATAAATTAGTATCTAAGCCTTTTGAAGGCATGATAACTCTTGAGGATCCTGTAGCCAACAAAATTTATTGACTATGTTTAACTGAATTCCTATTTGGAGAAATTTTCATGTCTCAGTGAGCCTCAAAGCTGATCCTATACAGAGGTATCAGCAAAATATATTACCCATTTTGTTGGTCTTCTGGTTTTCTTACATGAATGACGTCAGGATCATCAGGAAGTTGACCTGGTTAAATATAATTTTTGTTAATTTTAAAGGAATCCATAGTTTTTCTTCTCCAGTGAAACAAATAAAAAGCATGTCCAGCATAACATAATTCCTTCCTTCAATTCTGAAGTTATAATCTGTATATTCTCATCTACTTCATAAGCAGTATCAAAATACCATATTTTACAGTTATGCTATGTGTCCTACTGACATTTAAAATGTTTTAGTGAATAAGGCATTATTTAATCTATTAATTGTGCTATTTTTAGCCCCATCATATTTCAAGAACATTTATTTTAAAGATATTTTAGATCTCTCTACAATTGCTTGTCTCTTGTATTATGAGAGAGGACAGGAAGATGTTTTATATCACAATATCTAAAAAACTGTTCTGTCTGATTGGATCCTTACGCTGAAGCATCATCAGCCTCAAACTACAAAGGTATTACAAGATATCTATTATCTCTAATCAATATGCAATCACAGAATCAGCCTTTTCAGAACTCAATAGAAAACTGAGTGTTCATTGGTGTTCTGCATATGTGTAAATATAATTTTCAATATGTATTCACATTTCAAATTTCTAAACACTATAAAATGAAACATAAAACTTATTGTATGAAGTTGCTCTACAGTGACAATATTAAACAGATTCTGTATTTTTAGTTCAGTGTACTGCATGTCTGTGTGTTGCCATTCTAATTTCCCAAGGTTGTTTTGATTTTTAAGCTGGAAGTAATTTTTTGTGTTTTTTTAAATAATTATTTTATTTGTTTACATTTTGAATGATATTCCCCTTCCTTGTTTTCCCTCCACAAAGACCCATCCCATCCTTCCTCTCCCCCTTGTAATTTGCCTGTATGTGGGTGCTCCTTCCCTACATACTCACTCAAGCCTTTCCCCTGTATCATATACCAACGCTGTGGCATCAAGCTTCCACAGGACCAAGTGCCTCCCTTCCCATTGATGTCAGTTAAGGCCATCCTCTGCTACATTCATATCTGCAGCCAAGGTTTCCTCTATGTATATTCTTTGGTTGGTGGTTTAACCCTGGGAATCCTGGCTGGTCCGGTTTGTTGGTAAAGCTCTACATATGGGTCTGCAATCCCCTTCAGCCTTTTCAGCCTTTCCTCTAGCTCTTCTATTTGGGTCTAAGTCCAATGGCTGGCTGTGAGTATCTAAATCGGTTTTCATCAGATGCTAGTACACCTTCTCAGGCAACAGCCATACCAATTTCCTGTCAGAAGTGATTCTAAGGCTCAACAATAAAAGAGGTATTGGAGTCTACACATGTGATTGATGCCTAGCTGGGGTAATCACTGGATTGTCTTTCCTTCAGTGTCTGTTCAATTTTTTTGTCCCTGTCTTACCTTTGGACAAAAATATTTCTGCCTTAAAATTTTTGAGATGCTTGAATGGCCCCATGCCTCAACCGGGGTCCATGCCTTTCTAAAGGAAATGGTCTCTCAATGTTATACCTCTATATGGTAGGTGTTTAATTTAAAGGGTTTGCTCTTGTGTACTGGGCACTTTTTGCTTCCTTTGAGCATGGGAATTTCTGGTGGTTTCCCTCAGTTCCCCAATCCCCACTACTACATGTTTCTATTCAATTTCCTATCCTTCTATACTTCTCTCCTGTCCCTTCCAAATCCTAATCCTGCTCCCAGCTTTTTCTTATCCCTCCTCTCTCCCTCATAGCTTCCCAATTCTCTTTACCACCTGTAATTATTTTGTTCCCTGATCTATGTAGATATGAAGGTTTTATACTTTGGTCTTCCTTCTTCTTAAGCTTCATATGGTTTGTGGGTTGTATCATGGACATTCTGAGGGTGGACAGCATTTCCTTGTCCCTGATTTTTGTGGGATTGCTTCAAGTTTGTCTCCATTTAGTTTGTTGTTTGCTACTGTTTTGCTGCTTTTACTATGTTTAGGTAAGGGCCTTGAATTCATGATCTTTCCAAGATTTTTATCATGAAGGGGTTTTGGACTTTGTCAAATGCTTTCAAAGCATCTAAAAAGATGATCATGTGTTTTTGTTTTTGAGTTTGTTTATATAGTGGACTATGTTGATGGAGTTCTGTATATTAAACCATCCCTGCATCCCTGAGATGAAGTCTACTTGATCATGATGGATGATCGTTTTGATGTGATCTTGCATATGGTTTGTGAAAATTTTTGCATTGATATTCATTAGTGAATTTAGTCTGAAGATCTTTTTCTTTGTTTTGTCTTTGTGTGGTTTAGGTATCAGAGTAATTATGGCTTCATAGAAGGAATTGGGTAGAGTACCTTCTGTTTCTCTTTTGTGGAATGGTTTGAGGAAAATTAGAATTAGGTGGTCTTTGAAGGTCTGATACAACTCTGAATTTAACCCATCTGGTCTTGGGCTTTTTTCTTTGGGAGACAATTAATGACTGCTTCTATTTCTTTAGGGGTATGGGACTGTGTAGATCGTCTATCTGACCCTGATTTAACTTTTGGTATCTGTCTAGGAAGTTGTTCATTTCATTCAGGGTTTCCAGTTTTGTTGAGTATAGCCTCTTGTAGTAGGATCTGATGACATTTTGGATTTGCGCAGGTTCTGTTGTTATGTCTCCTTTTTCATTTCTCATTTTGTTAATTATGATACTGGACCTGTGACCACTACTTAGTCTGGCTAAGGGTTTATCTATATTGTTGATTTTGCTCCTGGTTTGGTTGATTCTTTGAATAGTTCTTTTTGTTTCCACTTCATCTATTTCAGCCCTGAGATTGATTATTTCCTGCCATCTACTCCTCTTTGGTGAAATTGCTTCCTTTAGTTCTAGAGCATCTAGGTGTGCTATCAGGCTGCTAGTGTATGCTCTCTCTAGTTTCTTTTTGGAGGCACTCAGGGCTATGAATTATTTTCTTATGACTTCCTTCATTGTGTCCCATAAATTTGGGTATGTTCTGACTTCATTTTCATTAAACTCTAAAAACTCTGTAATTTCTTTCTTTATTTCCATCCTTGACCAAGAAATCATTGATTAGAGTGTTATTCAGCTACCATGTGAATGTTGCCTTTCTATTATTTATGTTGATATTGAAGATCAGCCTTAGTCCCTGGTGATCTAATACGATGCACAGGATAATTTCAATATTTTTGTATCTGTTGAGGCCTGTTTTATGGCCAATTATATGGTCAGCTTTGGAGAAGGTCCCATGAAGTGCTCAGAAAAAAGGTCTATCCTTTTGTTTTAGGATAAAATGTTCTGTAGATATCTGTTAAATCCATGAGTTTCATAACTTCCATGAGTTTCCTAACTTGGTCAGTTTCACTGTATTTCTGTTTAGTTTCTGTTTACATGATCTGTCCAATGATGAGGTTGGGGTGTTGAAGTCTCCTACTATTATTGTGTGTAGTGAAAAGTGTGCTTTGAGCTTCATGATAGTTTCTTTAATGAATGTGCATGCCCTTGAATTTGGAGCATAGATATTGAGAATTGAGAGTTCATCTTAGGAGATTTTATCTTTGATGAGTATGATATGTCCCTTATTGTCTTTTTTGATAACTTTTGGTTGGATGTCGATTTTATTTGAGATTAGAATGGCTACACCAGCTTGTATCTTCGGACCATTTGCTTGGAAAATGGTTGTCCAGACATTACCTCTGACATTGTATCTGTCTTTGTCCCTGAGTTTGGTTTCCTGTATGGAACAAAATGGTGGGTCCTGTTCATGAAGACAGTCTGTTAGTCTATGTATTTTTATTGGGTAGTTGATTCCAGTGATATTAAGAGATATTAAGAAAAAGTAATTGTTGTTTCCTGTTATTTTTGTTGTTAGAGTTGGGATTCTGTTCTGCTAGACTTATTCTTTTAGGTTTGCTGAAGGATTACTTTCTTGCTTTTTCTAGGGCATAATTTCGCTCCTTGTGTTGAACTTTTCCCTTTATTATCCTTTGAAGGGCTGGATTTGTTGAAATGATATTCTGTGAACTCGGTTTTGTCATGGAATACTTTGTTTTCTCCATCTATGGTAATTGAAATTTTTGCTTGGTATAGTAGCCTGGGCTGGCATTTGTGTGTTACTAAGGTCTGTATAATATCTGTCCAAGATCTCCTGGCTTTCATAGTGTCTGGTAAGAAGTCTGGTGTTATTCTGATAGGTCTGCCTTTATGTGTTACTAGACCTTTTCCCTTGCTGCTTTTAATATTCTGTTTTTATTTAGTGCATTTGTTATGATTATTATGTGTCAGGAGGAATTTCCTTTCTTGTTTTCTCTATTTGGAGTTCTGTGGGCTTCTTGTATGTTCATGGGCATCTCTTTCTTTAGGTTAGGGTAGTTATCCTCTATAATTTTGTTGAAGATATATACTGGCCCTTTAAGTTGAAAATCTTCATTCTCATCTATACCTATTATCCTTAGGTTTGGTCTTCACATTGCAACCTTGATTTCCTGGATGTATTGAGTTATGCTCTTTTTGAATTTTGCATTTTCTTTGATTGTTGTGTCCATGTTTTCTATGGAATCTTCTGCATCTGAGATTCTCTCTGCCTGCCTCTGCTTCCCGAGTGTTGGGATTAAAGGCGTGCACCAAAACACCTGGCTGCTGCTATATTTCTTTAAGTGTGTTATTAATGCCTCTCTTAAAATCCTCTACTAGCATCAAGAGATATGATTTTTAAATCTGAATCTTGCTTTTCCAGTGTGTTGGGATATCCAGGACTCACTGTGGTGTGAGTACTTGGTTGTGATTATGCTGAGTGGTCTTGGTTTCCATTAGTAAGATTCTTACATTTGCCTTTTGACATCTGGTAATCTCTGGTGTTAGATATTCTAACTGTCTCTGGCTTGAGCTTGATACTCCTGTTATTCTGTAAGCCTCTGTCAGCACTCCAGGGAATCAAACTCTCTCCTGAGTCCCAGGGGTGAGAGCACTCTCTGCAGGTAAGCTCTCCTCTGGCCTGGAATGTACATAGAGTTTTGGAGTTCAGCTCAGCCACCTGGCTGAGGATGAAGGCCTGAAGGGATCCTGTCCAAGAAGCTCTGTTGCATCCGTGGTCCACGTGCTCCCCTGCACAGACTGGTCTCTGAGAGACCCAGGATACAAAATGGTGGACACACTGGAGTCCTGGGGACAGTACCCTCCCTGGAGGCTGACTCTCCTCTGGCAGGGAAGGTGCACAGAAGTCTGGGGCTCAGCTCTGCCTCCTGGCTGAGGATGAAGGCCTGATAGGACCCTGTCCAAGAAGCTCTGTTGCTTCCTGTGGAATATAATCTTTACAGGACCAAGAGCTTCTACTCCCAGGGTAGCAGGATGGGGCACGGAGGGGAGTGTATAGGGGACTTTCAGAGAGGAAACTAGGAAAGGGGACATCATTTGAAATGTAAATGAAGAAAACATCTAATAAAAATATTTTAAAACAGAAAGAAAAATGAAATGACAATTACAAAACAAAACAAAACAAAACAAACAAACAAAAATCAAGAAAAGAGAGAGAACTCAAGGAGCAACTCAAGGCTTTAACCATATATGTATCACAGGATGGACTTGAGGGGCATCAATGAGAGGAGAGGTCCTTGGCCTTTGTGAAGGCTTGCTGCCCCAGTGTTAGGCGAATGAGTGGGAAGGGAGGCAGTAGTGGGTGGTTAGGTGGTTGGGTGGGGGCACACTCTTATAAAAGCAGGAGGAGATGGGATGGGATAAAGAGTTTCCAGAGGGAAAACAAGGAAAGGGAATAACATTTAAAATGTAAATAAATAAAATATTCAATAAAAAAATAGAAGTTCTGTTGCTTCTGTGGCCCCTGTGCTCTCCTGCGTGGACTGGTTTCTGAGAGACCCTGGTTACAAAATGGCGAATACACCTGAGTCCCAGGGTCAGAGCTCCCCCTTGAAGGCCAACTCTCTTCTGGCAGAGAAGGAGCACAGAGTTCTGGGACTCAGCTCTGACTCCTGGCTGATGATGAAGGCCTAAAGGGACCCTGTCCAAGAAGCTCTGTTGCTTCTGTTGCCCATGTGCTCTCCTGTGTAGACTGGTCTCTCTCATAATTATTTTTATTGTAAGTATATTGTTAATATTAAGTACAAATCAATTTTTAAATAAAACAGGGAATATAAATTAGAAATTTCTGGATATGTCAGGTGATGCCCACTCAGGTCATGTCTTGCTAATCAAACTCATGTGAGCTTTACTGAGGCAAGACGCTTGGTAGTACACATGATATTTGAAGAGAGTATAAAGAGGAGTCTTCAGACAATGAATGTGAGCTTGCATAGCTAGATTNNCAATGATTCATTGATCTTGCATCTTAATATTCCCTGATCTTCACTTCATTGAGAGANGCACAACATAGAACTACTCCTGGTGTTCCTACTAATACTGGACACTGGCACAGGCTTGTGCCATTTCTGCAGAGTACTGGTGGTTTCTACACGACCTACCAATGATACTTATTCATGTTTGGTATACTAACACTACTGAACTGGACTGCTTGTATCGTGATGAACAGAAATATGAACTGCCCCCAAAGTACTACTAGAAGGGAACACATCAAATTGTACTACTTCCCATTGCTTCTTCCCTTCTTTGGATGGCAGATGAGAAGGTAGGTCAAAGCAGATGAGAATCCTCAGTAAAAGTAGGTTTGAAAAACTCTAATCATACAGACTGACTGTTTCTATTTTCAGATTTTTCTCTAAGTGTGGGGGTTTATTAAATTTTTGCCCCACATTCAAATGCAACATAATTTCTCTGGGGGGAGTGGAGCTTCTCATATCTCTTTGAATCCCAAATAAGTATAGGGCATTTCTACACTGCCTTACCTGATTTTGGCTCAAAAGCAATGACAGTGAGACCTAGTACTTTTATTTACACACTTCAAGACCCAGATAGGCAGGATCTGAACATATCTTATTCAAATAAACTGTGAATATCAAGAAAACTGCTCCAACACTTGCCATCTATGCTTGCCAAGGCCTCTTCTGTTTTATGTGTTTCCTCATGACTCTTCCTTCCTTTTACCCTCATGGCTAATACTCTTTTTTCTCTGTGGTTTCTCCATACCTTCTTCTTCTAGTTGTCATTCTAAACTCTCCTCTTAAACCCTCTTGGATCCCCTGACTAGGATCAGAAAAAAAATGCACTATTTTCTTCTCCCTAGCTAATTGGCTTATCAGAGATTTATTAAGCATCAGAGGTGATGGAAAGCATGTTTTCCATTTTTATTAGATATTTTCTTTATTTACATTTCAAATGCTATCCCAAAAGTCCCCTATTCCCTCTCCTCCCCCTGCCCTGCTCTCCTACCCACTTACTCCCACTTCTTGGCCCTTGAGTTTCGCTGTACTGGGGCATATAAAGTTTGCATGACCAAGCAATTTTTATGTAACACAGAGACCAGAGCATGTTTATAATATCATCATCTAGACTGCCACCAGATATCTGGACACAGAAATCACTATCTGAATACACAGTTCATAAAACCATTCCCCAATAGAATTATATGTATTTGTGTCTAATTTTAAGTATCTAAAAGAATGTTAATTCTCAAATTCAGTGGCATATATTTGAGGCATGGTCTCCTTACACTTGACTGACAATTGGGCCCTGAGATACTGCCATGGTTACAAGCATAGTCTCTACCATACTCTATCCAGTGCTAGGATGTATGATACAGAAATGGCACTCCAGGTCTATTATTTTACTTTGAGGAACTAATGTCTTTAATTTCTTATATTTTATGCATTATACTATATCACTGTTTTTTTCTCACTATAAATCTTCTCATATGTCTGCTCTGACTCTTTGTAATTTAATTGTGCTAAAAGGCATGTGCATGTTTGTATGTTGGTGAAATTTGTGAAACAATTCTATCACACATTTTGTTATAACATTATTCAATATTGTCATTACATTATATGTGTGTGTATGTATGTGTATTATTTACTTATTAATTTTCTTGCTTTATATGAAACTACTATATTATGATTTGTAATAAAGCCAGATCAAATGTGTACATATAAGAATCTAACATCAAGTAGACACTGTATGATATCTTTCCTTATAGAAGCCCATTTGAGTACAACAAACTACTTTATAACTCTTGACTGTGGCACACACAATAGTACAACGCCCATGGGCATGCTACAGACAGGCAGAACCCTGAGGACTAAATGTCCTGAGGACTTCATACTGTTATGGAGCATAGATCTACTTATTTTATTCTCAGTCTTTACATCCTTTATAATCTATGTTGTATGCAAACTAAGAAGGGGGCTTCCAGCCCATCACTGGAAAATATTATTAGCACTAACTCTAACAATGTTTGATCATTCTTAAGCATTGATGTTGAAATATATTAATGATTCAATCACCACCATTGAAAAGAATTGAGAGATGTAGATTGTTAGCAATGACCCAAACTTTAGAATTTCAAGGTATACTTTGCTAGGAAAGTTAGATTAAGATGGTTTTTTTGTCCATCATCCTGCTGTAGAAAATTGTAGGAAATAATTTGAAGTTCAGAAAAGAATACTCTTAATAGTTTAGTTAAGGATTTTTTTTGTGGTCAGTGAACAACAACAATGGCAACTCTATTAGTACTACCTAAAATGACTTTCTAGACCTCGGCTGTTGATCAAGGTGATGATTAATCTCCTGTACCCAGTTTTACTTTCAACTTCCTCATATAACTTAGTAAAATCATTGATGATTAGTAGATGTTCACACTGAGGATTTAAAGTGGTAATGAATGGTAGAATTTTATATAAATGTTGAGATTTGTGATTCTTTTAAATTTATATAAGATTATATTTTAAGATAAAAATGTAATAATTGATCCTCCATTTATTAATCAAAAATTGCAGACTGTAAATAAATAGAAACTGAATGAAAAATTGTATATATTTGTTTGCCTTCTTAAATAATAAGAAGTTCCTTAGTTATAAATGTATATATGTTCATCGGAATGAATTGTTTTTTCATTCACATATAAAATGTAAATTTTATTCAAACAAAGTTATTTGGGAACACTGTTCCATAAAATAATCATGAAAATTAAAATAGAACATAATAACATTGTGAAGTTTATGATACTTGAAAGGTTTTACTGGGAGATATGAGCAGTGGGAGAAAAAAGTAAAAATTTTTGGAGCTTGTAGTGTTTTGTTGATGAATTCTGCATGTGTGTGTGCATGTGTGCATGTGTCTTCTTCCTGTTTTTTTTCTTTCCTCCTCCTCCCCATGCCTCAAAGAGTTCAAGTATACTATTGTAGATCAAAGGAAATGCTGGCCACAATGAATCAAGTTTAAATCCCTCAAAAAATAGTCTGCCGAATGATAAATTGCCAAGTCTATGCCCTCCCCTCTGATTAACCAAATCTGGCAAGACTGCCCTTCAACATTGCCCAGCTACCTCACCCTACCCTTCCTACAAGAATGATGATATCAATCAGGGAAATATTCTGAAGTAAGGTCAAATATTCTTTACAAATCTCCATCACCTCATATCTAAGATACTGATTTTAAATCAGGAACATTAAATTAGCATTGTATTATTATTAAATTATTATCCTGCATAATTCACCTTGAACTTCATACACTCATGATTATCCTTGAAATATGTTAGCCCACTTATTTCTGCACCAGTATGGCATGAAACTAAATTAAAGGGACATATTTGAAATTAATAAAATGAAAAAAAAATGTTTTCTCCCATACAAAATTTATATACACAATGCTCCTGTCAGATGCTGGAAGTTTTTCCTATGATCATGCAACTGGGCTTCAACTAGAATGGTGGTGTTTACAATAAAATATATTACAATATAAAATATACTAGGGCCTGGTAATAAATAAATTTTATTCTTCATAAGACAATGGTGTATACCAGTTTCCATCTGCAACCAAGATCAGACAAAATGCTCCAAGCCTCTGCACCCAAACCCTGCCCAGAAAAAACTTGTCCCACAGGAGCATTGATACAACTAAGCTCACAACTGAGAATACCAATACCGCTCCAATACTTGGCCCAGTAGACTCAGCAACCACAGTGCAGCCTGGAACAGGATCAAATTTTCATTTTTATCCAAGAGCTGACCCTCTGCCATAGCACTCTATACCCCAATCCTACACTCAGAAAAGTTGTCCCCATGGAGTGCTGAAAGAAATAAGATCACAGGCTCATAGACTCACAGGAATGACAAGCTACAGTCAGAGACAGCAAGGCCAGCTAACACCAGAGATAACCAAGTAGTGAGAGGCAAGTACAAGAACATAAGCAACAGAAATCAATGCTACTCAGCATTATCATATCCCAGTTCTCCCAGCAAAGTCAGCCATGGATACCCCAACATTGCTGTTAAAAAAGACTTATATCTACAGTCACATCTCATGATGATGATAGAGGACTTTAGGAAGGACAAATAGAACTCCATTAAAGAAATACAGGATAGCAGAGATTAACAGATAGAAATACTTAAAGAGGAAACACATAAGTCCATTAAAGAAGTACAAGAATAAAAACATTTGAGCAGGTGAAGGAATTGACCAAAACCATCCAGAATCTAAAAATAGAAATGCAAGCAATAAATAAACCACAAAGGAAGGCAACTCTGGACATAGAAAAATCGAGGAAAGTGATCAGAAATCATAGATGCAATCTACTCCAACAGAATAAAAGAGATTATAGGTGTAAAAGATACCATTGAAAATATTGACAAAACAGTCTAAGAGAATAAAAATACAAAAAAAAAACCTCTTAACCCAAAATATCCAGGAAATCCAGAACACAATGAAACGACCAAATCAAAGAATAATATGTATAGAAGAGAGCAAAGATTCCCAACTCAAAGGATGGCAAATACCTTCAACAAAATAATAAAAGAATCCTTCCCTGGCCTAAAGAAAGAGATGCCTGCAAACATACAAGAGGCTTACAGAATGCTGAACAGATTTGACCATATGATAATCTAAACACCAAATAAAGAGAACAAAGTAAGACTATTAAAACCTGTAAAGGAAGAACCTCAAGTATCATGTAGAGGCAGATATCTTAACCTAACATAATTAAAATAGCCTTCTCAACGGAGACTCTAAAACCAAACTGATTTGGGGAAGATGTCTTACAGACCATAAGAGAACAGAAATTCTAGGCAGAGCTCATATACCCAGAAAAATCTCTCCATTACCATAGATAGAAAAACTAAGATATTCCATGACAGTATAAATTTAAACAATATCTGTCCAAAAATCCAGCACTACAAATGAATATAGATGAAAAATCATAATTCAAGGAGGGATATTCCACCCAAGAAATGTAAGGAATTAATTTTCTTGTGACAAAACCGAAGAAGCAAACCAACAAACATAATTCCAGTTTAACATCAAAAATAACAGAAAGCAACTATTATTGTCCTTAATATCTCTTAACATCAATGGATCCAATCCCCCCAGTAAAAAGACATACACTAACACACTGGGTACATAAAAAGAAGCCAGCATTTTGCTGCATACAGAAAACACACATAGGTGACAAAGACAGATACTACCTCAGACTAAAGGACAAGAAAATAATTTTCAAGGAAATATTCAAAAGAAACAAGCTTGAGTAGCTGTTCTAATATNGAATAAAATTGACTTTTAACCAAAAGTTTTCAAAAAAGATGAGGAAGGATACTTCATANANATCAAAGGAAAAATCTACCAATATGAACACTCAATTCTGAACATCTATGCCCCAGGTGCAAGTGTAGCTACAATTGTAAAAGAAATATTACTAAACATGAAAGCATACACTGAGCCTCACACAGTAATAGTGAGAAAATTCAACACCCCACTCTCACCAAAGTTCAAATTATGGAGAATCAAACTAAACAGGAAACACAGTGAAGTTAACAGAAGTTATGAAACAACTGGATTTAACAAATAGAACATTTCAACCTAAAAAAAGGATTACACTTTCTTCTCAGCACCTCATGGTACCTTCTTTCTAGAAGTGGGCATGTGATCAAGGTGATGATTAATTTCTTGTACCCATTATTGCCTTCAGCTTCCAGATAACAGAATAAAGACTTCGGAGAACAGTAGATGTGCATTCAGAGGCTTTAGAAATGACTAATTGATTTTATATAAAATTTAGATTTTTGATTCTTTTATGTTTTATATAAGATTACTTTAAAGACAAACAATAACATAATTGCTCTCTTTATTAACCAAAACTTGAAGTCCTTAATTAGGGAGAAAATGGCTTAGAAAATTACATGGCTTTCTTATACCTTCTTAATCTATAACAAGTTGCTCAGTTATGGATGTGTTTGGATTCTTGGGAATGATTTGTTTTCTCCTTCATGTGTAATACATNAATTGTTTTTCAAGTAATTTTATTTCAGAACATTGTTTTTAAATATAATCACATATTAAAAGAAAAATAGAATGTAGTCACATTGTAATGTTTATGCTACTTGAAAGAATTTGCCAAGATATATAAGCAGTAGGGAAAAATAATTTTTTTTGAACTTGTCATGCTTCATTCACTGACTCTCTCTCTCTCTCTCTCTCTCTCTCTCTCTCTCTCTCTCTCTCTGTGTGTGTGTGTGTGTGTGTGTGTGTGTGTGTGTGTGCATGTGCACACATGCATGCATGTGTATGTTTGAATCTTTTTCCTGTCTTTTTTCTTTCTCTCCTGTTTCCAAATAGGTCTAGTAGACTCTTGCAGACCACAAGAAGTGCTAGCACCAATGAAGCAGGCTTTATTCCCTCAGAGAGTAGCATGAAAAGTAATGACTGGCATGTCCTAACCTCAGTTTACCCTAACCAGACAAGGCTGCCCTGCATCATGTCACTTTAAGGTATTTTTGGAAACTATCCAAAATGAACCATAGGACAACAGAAATGTAATTGAAATAAGTGATGTCTTTTGGAGTTTTATGTAATTGAACCTCCTACATTTTAAAATGCACAAAACTATTCCCATTCATGAAAGGGGGTTGATTTGACTTTGATATCAGTTCCTGATAAATTCCACTCAAAGATGTGCACTAGGTACTTTATTGAAAACATTTTTACAATATTGAAACCAATGCAATTAATCATACATAAATCCATTAACAATATTCAATAACAGCAAGGTGTACAGAAATACCTGAGTGATAATTATGAATACTTTTTGTTTCCAATCAAATCAACTTCAAAATTTATTTCCAATGAATCAAGGTTAGTGACTAATATAAGGTTTCTGTTTACTAGATCAAGTCTCCAATTTAGGGCATGCATCTGTGAGGTAAGAGAAAGAGGGAAACATTTTCAAATTCTCCTGGTTTTATTTCATATTTTCATATCAGGGTTTTAAATTGCATAAAAGGCAAACAAGAATCCTCATTTTTTTGCTCTAACATCAATTCACTTTTACAGGAATCAACTTACCTGTTTCATAGACATTTTCAATATTTCCAATAGGAATTCCTAGTTTCTGTGTCAGCTTCACATATTCTTTCCACATTTCTTCTGTGATATTTGTTCCAGTTGCTGCAGTTTGTTGAAGAAAAGTTAGAAGAAATGGCCACTATAACCACACCTAATTCTCTGAGTCCATGCAGTCTTCTCCTGACTTGGTCAACCCTGCTACTTCACCCTACCCTCCCTACCAATGATGATGGCAGTCAGGGTAATATTCTGATGTCAGGTCAGACATTTCCTCTAGTGGTAAGATAACTCTCCATCCCATCAGATCTAAGGCACTAATTTAAAGTCAGGAATGTTAAAATGAGTATTGAATTACTATGAAAATTATTATCCTGTACAATTCAACTAGAGTTAAACACAATAGTGCTTTTGTTAGGAACTCTGCAAGCAAATTGGTTCCTGTCCTAGCGTGTCATGAAACTAAACTTAGGGAACACAGTTATGTTGCAATTAACAAAAAAAAAAAAAAGACACATACAAGGTTTACAAGGTTTACATACCTAGTGCTCCTGTCAGTTTCTGTTCGTAATTCAAATAATTAATAAATTCGAGTTCAAATAAGATGGTTGTATTTGAGACAAAATGTATATCAATATAAACATCACTTGGACCTGGTAATGAATAAAATCTTCTTCAAAAGAAGTTGATATAGACTCCTATTTATTGATATATTTACTCCCTTTTGTTTAGTTTTGAGATTTAATATTGTTATACCATTCTGAAACTTCTCTTTCCCCCACCTGAGTGTGTTCCCATCCATACCCTCCTTCAAATTCTTTGCAAAGTTTTTACTGATTACCATCATATGCTTATATTTATCATATTATAATAGTTGTGTTATATTTTATACTATATAAATTATGTATTATTTCATGTGAAATAATTTAAGAAATAGGAAAAAAGATATTCATAAATATAAACCCTTTAATCCATATGTTACTCAGATGTATCTCATATCTGTTTTTAATAACATTTAAAAAAATTATAAATGTTTTCATAATAATCCCATTAATCCTTGCATACTACACTATATATTATCAGTTCTACATTATATTTTTGAGTCAGGGAGACATTTTCTCACCTTCTAACATGTAACTGAAAAATACAGTAAATGTCTATATTTGACCAACTTCATCCAAACCTATATTTAAACATTTTTTTATTTTTGTTGTTTTTGTGCAACCTATCAAGATTTGCTCATATTTGCATCTCTCTTCATACTGTTGGAGTACAGATCATGGTGATTTTTACCCACTTCGTAGTATGCCTCCCTCATATGATGGATGAAAGTAAATTTTTGGAAAATGACGACTAGCTTGACGCAGATTCCAGGTCCCCAATATGAAATCAGTCTCCTCGGTTTTGAAACATTCTTCTATTTGAAATAAACACACTGAAAAATGTGACAATATGGACCATTTATTGACTAAAGAAACTCTTGATAAAGATGTCATCCCTTACAAAACATGTAAATAATGCAGTCAACCCTGAATCAGTGATACTCACATAAAAGTAAACAATGAGACCATTGAAGTTTATCAGCCCAAACTGTGTGTAGTTGGCATTTCCCATTTTTCCTAAATAATACATATTAAATAACAAGTAGTACTTATTTCATATTTACCATGACATATCTCGTTGATAGCCAAGAAAACACATCTTGCTTAAAGTTTGACACATTCCTGGCTTTGATCTATGATTTTATTCTTCGGTTTGTATATATTATCATTAATCATCTTCTTAGTCTATGATTCTTGTAGGGAATGGACCAACTTCCTCTTTGCACCAAAACTTGTGGTTGGGAATGAGACTGAGATTCTTAGTTTACAGGATTTTACAAGTCACCAAAGTGAAGCAAATAACCTCATTGATACAGTGCTAGGAATCCAGTTATCAGGACAGTTCTCCAGGTTTGGAGGCTCGGGGGGTTGGGGGGACAGGCATTCTTCAGAGTCAGGTTATAAACACTGCTTTTATTATATTTGTTATCAGATTTTCTTCTATTCATATTCACGTTTCTTAATATTTTGCTTTTAGCAAACATAGGTTTCCTAAAATGATGTAATTTTTATTATGTTGGTATTTTCTTGATTTGAATATGAAGTTTAAAACATCAAACTGTGAAATATACTCTGGATGCATACACTCTCAACACCAGATTTCCTCAAATTACTATTAAATCCTAGTCATCATTTCATTTGCAGAAACATATTGTAATGCTTGATTCTAATTTTGACACATTGTGTCTTCTACCCAAATAACTTTTCTTACCTGACATAGAACTTCATGCTCATGACTGTGTATTGGTTAAAATACTTAACTTCACGCATCAGTATCCTCATTTGGCTGTTTTCTTCGGTTATACTCCTATATTTGCCTGCTAGGTAGATTGTATTGAACTTCCCTGACATCTAAAAAATAATATGAATAAAATTCATTAGTCAGAGCATATGATTTTCAGTCCACATATATACATGCTTCTGCATAAAATCATGTAACCTTATTTTTGAGGGATATCATATGGCCTTGTAGGTATGACATTGTCACAGTGCAACATGTAGACTAACACCAACAAACATAATATGGTAAAATAAATTTACTAAAAATTTATGGAAAATCAATGGTTATAAATTTAATTATAGATGTTCAAGTAGAGAAATAGAAAGTATTTTAAATTGTGATAAAAATTATGTATACTGTGCTATCAGCCTTTTTGTATATTTCTGTTTGTACCTTATAATTGCCTAACATCTTATTTTAAAACATATATACATGTACATGTGCATTAGTCAGGGTTTCCACTTTTGCACAAACATCATGACCAAGAAGCATGTTGGGGAGTAAAGGGTTTCTTCAGCCCACACTTATACACTGCTATTCATCACCAAAGGAAGTCAGGAGTGGAATTCAAGCAGGTTAGGAAATAGGAGCCATTGCAGAGGACATGGAGAGATGTCACTTAGTGGCTTACTTCCCCTGGCTTGCTCAGCCTGCTCTCTAATAGAACCTAAGACTATCAGCCCAGGGATGGTCCCACTCACAAGGGACCCTTCCCTCTTGATCACTAATTGAGAAAAGGCCCCACAGCTGGATCTCATGAAGGCACTTCCAGGACTGAAGCACCATTCTCTGTAATAACTCCAGCTTGTGTCAAGTGGACACACAAAACCAGCTAGTACAATTGACCCCTTGTCAACTTGACACACAAACACATCACCATTAAGCATCAAAACTTATTTTCTTATTCATTCCCAAGATTTAAATAACTTTAGAATTCCCACAGTCTTCATGTATTAAAAGTTTAATCCCTTTAGAATGTCTACTGTCTTTTAAAATTCAATGTCTCTTGAATGTGGGCTCCACTAAAATAGTTTCTTCATTCAAGAAGGAAAAAATATCAGTCACAATTAAAAGCAAAAATTGAACTCTAACTTTCCAATGTCTGGAATCCAACTCATGGGATCCTCCAAGGTCATGCTTGGGTCACTTCTCTAGCCCCATCCTTTGTACTACACAGCTTGTCTTCTAGGCTTCAGCTGCCTGTACTCCAGTGCTGCTGCTGTTCTTGGTGGTCATCTTATTGTGCTGGCATCTCTGAAACACTGCTGTCTTCAACTGTAACTTGGCTTCACCAATAGATTCTCATAGGCACTCTTCATGGTTCCAAGCCTCAGATTCTTTGGTGGACCCCTTAAGTACTGTGCCATCAATTGCAATTTGAGGCTGCACCTTCACCAATAACCTTACATGGCCTCTCACAGTGCCAAGCTTCACCTGCTCTGCATGACCCCTACATGCCTTCAAAACTAGTACCACCTGTGTGACTCTTACACATTACCATGTCCAGCCACCACACTAGGTACAACCTTCACACTATCTCTGGAACACAGCCTCTTTGCTCTCAGAAAACACTTCCCAGAAGATGTCACTTCAGTGATGCTCTTCCTTTTTTAAATTTATTTATTATTATTTTCTTTATTTGCATTTCAAATGCTATCCTGAAAGTTCCCTATACCCCACCCCTGCCCCTGCTCCCCTACCCACCCACTCCCACTACTTGGCCCTGGCCTTCCCCTGTGCTGGGTCATATAAAGATTACAAGACCAAGGGGCCTCT
>NW_018394089.1:44512-62971 GCF_900095145.1 Mus pahari
GTTAATTTTATATCCAGCTACTGAACTGAAGCTGTTTAAGTGATGCTCTTCTTAATCACCACTAATTTCTTAGCTCCAGCTAACCAGCATCAATAGTACAAGTAATGCAAAGTTTTCTTTTTAGTAGTTCTGATACCTTGTTAATCACAGGCGATTGATTCTTCAGCCCCAGCTAACCAAAACCACAGATTCTTCACAATCAAAAAGCAATGTCCCTGATATCAGTCTTTAATCTTCACTCTGAAATTTCACAAGCCAGGCCTCCATAGTCTGCACTGTACTCAACATTATCTTCTAAGCTCCCATACAACATCCCACAGAGCTCTTAACACCAAATGGATCTTCTATCCCAAAGTTCCAAAGTCCTTCCACAGTCCTTCTCAAAACATAGTCAGGTTGTCATAGGAATACCCCACTATGCTGGTTCTAGTTTGTCTTAGTGAGGGTTTCTATTCCTGCACAAACATTATGTCAAAGAAGCAAGTTGGGGAGGTTACACTTCCAAGTTGCTGTTCCTCACTCAATGAAGTCAGGACCAGAACTCAAGCAGGTTAAGAGCCCATGCAGAGGCCATGGAGGGTTGTTTTTAACTGGCTTGCCTCCCCTGGATTGCTCAGCTTGCTTTCTTATAGAATCAAAGACTACCAAACCAGCGATCTTCCCATCCACAAGTGGCCCTCCCTCCTTGATGAGTAATTGAGAAAATGCCCCACAGCTAGATCTCATGGAGGCACTTCCACAACTGATGCTCCTCTCTCTGTGATAACTCCAGCCTGTGTCAAGTTGACACACAGAAACAGCCAGTCGAACATAATAGATTTATATTATGCAGAATATATCTTACCGGTAAGGGTTCTTCAGCAGCAGACACCAAACAGGCTAGAGCAAGAAGAAACTTCATCTTACAGAATCTTCTCTTCTTCAGAAAAAAAAGAGTTGAGTTGTTCAGCTGCAAGTGAAATGATGAACTGAAGAGGCTCACAAAGCAATTCAGTTTGCACAATGTGCAATGAACAGCTAATTCACTTAAAAAAATGTTCAGAAGAATTTGTCAGACTGTGTGACAGATTATTATGTGTCTGACATTTACCCATGGTATTAGAATTCAATGAAGTATAAGATAAATGTTTCAGAAAAAAAGTCAAGAAGTCTAACCTGTATAGTTGAAATTTCCATAACAATACAACAGTGACTATCACAGCCAGTGAACCCCCAAAAGATAATAAAACACAAGTTTTATTCTGCTAGATTCTGCTGAAGGGACCCTGATATAGTGGCCTCTTATGAGGCTATGCCAGTGCCTGGCAAACACAGAAGTGGATGCTCACAGTCAGCTATTGGATGGAACACAGGGCCCCCAATGAAGGAGCTAGAGAAAGTACCCAAGGTGTTATAGGGGGCTGCCACACTGTAGGTGCAACAACAATATGAACTAACCAGTATCCCCTTAGCTCAAGTCTCTAGCTGCATATATAGTAGAAGATGGCCTAATCAGCCATCAATGCGAAGAGAGGCCCCTTGGTCTTATAAACTTTATATGACCCAGCACAGGGGAAGGCCAGGGCCAAGTAGTGGGAGTGGGTGGGTAGGGGAGCAGGGTCGGGGTGGGGTATAGGGAACTTTCAGGATAGCATTTGAAATGTAAACAAAGAAAATAATAATAATAAAAAAGAAAATCTCACACAAAAAATTGAGGAATTTGCAATTTTTTGGTTACTGTGCATTTTTCATGGAGGGATATTATACATTTTTAAAATGATTTTTAACCATTTTATTAGATATTTTCTTTTTTACTTACATTTTAAAAATAGATATTCTCTTCATTTACATTTAAAATGCTATCCCCTTTCCTAGTTTCCTCTCTGAAAGTCCCCTATATCTTCCCCATACCCTGCACCCAACCCCACCCCTTCCTGCTTCCTGGCCCTTGCATTCCCCTGTACTTGGGCCTATAATCTTAGCAAGACCAAGCCGTTGGTCTTGTTAAAAAATTTTTTTAGATGTATGCTTTATTTTATTCATAGACATTATTTATTTATTCTTAGACACCCTTGTATTTTCCTTTAAGTTTCCAAAAGATTCTCTGACAAATATCTCATAACTTCCTCTCAACTTCATTGTAAAGAGAATTTTGGAATTTTAGTTTCTTTAAAACACACAGAACTATTATAAGAACGTATTTTCGTTAATGCCAGATGTGGGGCTACGTCAGATTGTCCACAGAAACTGACTTTCATTTCCCCCATCATTTATCAGGGTCATGATTTTTCAACTGCAAATTGTTTTTGCAGATGTGTGACATTTGAGATTTATGACCTTCTCAGGGAGTATATAAATTTGAGGGTCGTGAGAGTCCAGGTTGGGTTATGGTCAAGCTTTGCTCATCTTGGGTCTTGGTCATTTAGTGAGATTTTTTGTGTTTTGTTAATTGTATTGCTAAAAGATGAAACAAGAAATAAAGAAATTAGTCTAAGGTTCTCTACTCTCTCTCTCTCTCTCTCTCTCTCTCTCTCTCTCTCTCTCCTCCCTCTACCATTTTACTCTCCTGTTATTGTTAGAGGGTTGGAAGAGTAAAACAAAAAGTTGGACAAGGGTAGAATAAAGAAGAACCCATAAAGAATCAAAGATCAACTACACTTTGTTTTCCCATGATACCCAGTTACTATTTCCCATATGTGAGCATATGTGCACTCATCAACCTAGCTATGGGAAAACAAATACCAGTGTCTGTTGCACTCAACAAGAGTGACAAGAGCAGGTTTTGCTGATAATTACAAAGGGGATTGCCTCTACTTTTTCTGAGGGATTTGATTCTTTTATTCAAGATTTTTTAATGTATGCAATGACAAGGAAAATTTTTAGGTGAGAGGATTCCATAGAAAGTCACAGACTTTCTAGGTAAATATTAAATATGGAGATTTATCTGTATGAAAGATACCTGGAGCTGAACTCAAAAATGTAGGTACTTCCACACTCAACTGCTATCTGGATATTTGGGAGGATTTATGGTTATGGGATTTATAACAAATGTATTTTCACTTATTATACACATTGTTGATTTCTGTAACTTTCTAGATTTTAATTTCATATTATTTCACTTTGAAAACTTCTTCAAATAGCAAAACAAACAAACAAACATACAAAACAAAACAAAAAACCCACAACAAAAGATTTTCTAATTTTTCTTTTTTTTTTTAGATTTTTTTAATTCCAAGTAGAATTCACTCATGGGACATATTTTGCAAAATGTTCTATTGAAGTGAAGAGACACAAAGAAGATGGCAACTCTTGTAAAGGAATCCTTGACTTGGGACTTGCTTACAATTTTAGAGGTGTAGTCCATTATTGGCATTGTATTTAGCAAGGAGGCTTACAGATAGAGTGCTAGGGAAGTTACTGAGAGTTCCAAATCTTAATCAACATTCAACAGGAAGAGACAATGGACCTGGACTGATAATTTAAAAACTCAAAGTTCACCCTCCAACAAAGTCAAATGTACTACCACAAGGTCAAATGTACTACCACAAGGTCAACCTTATAATCTCTCTTAAGGAGCAGGTCTCCCTAGTACCAAAACTTGGAAGTGCATATGTGTATGTGCATGTGTTTCATGGATGTGTGCAATAGGGTTTTGTTGTTGTTGTTTTCTTTAAATGTAATATTTAGAATTTAACAAAATATATATACTCAAATTTCATACTAACTTTAAATATTCATTTTTTGCTGCAAATATTCCAACACAATAATATATGAGTACAATTCCTTTAACAATTTAATCTTGTATACTATAATTTTGATACAAAGGAAAATTTTATGCCATCATTTTGAAAAAGATCACATGTCTTATAACTTGACTTTCCATTGTTTGAACATTCTGTTATTTTCAAAAGTCATCAAATTTGACCTTAAGCTCAGAGGTAACTTTTGGCCTCTTGCTGCTAAAAGTTCACTAAATACTAGCTTTTAAAAATATATCAGAGGATTGTTGCAAAAGTTGGGATCCTTAAGGAAATGTGCCTGTACAAATATAGTGCAAAATATATGATAAATAAATTCTGATATTTTTATACTACTCTACTGTCTAACTGTATTGTAAGTAAAAGAAAGTTTTGAGACATAACTTACTGCATGCTTCTTCCTAAACCTTGTTTGTCTTTAGAATTCTTTGTGCTTGTGGGCATGTGTGTTGGTTGCCTGTTTTCATTTCTTAGTATAAGAGAATTTGTCTGTGTGGGAACTCTTCATTCACTAGTAAACAAATCTTCTAAGAAACATAGGTGTATATATTTCACATGTCACAATTTTCATAGAAGAGAAAATAATTGGTGTTAAGTACCTCCTAAGAGCTAAGTACCAGTCAGAAATTTGATGGCTGCACTCATGGTATGAAAGTTCTTGAGCCATGAAAAAGTATCTTTGAAGCTGATGAGAACATCAACCTTTCAATGAGAAAACAAATAAATCTGCATGAGAGAGGGCAAATAGACTTATGAAGAATTTCAAGACCAAGGGCCATCTCTTACTGACAATGGCTGACTAGGCCATCTTCTGCTATATATTCAGCTAGAGACACAAGCTCTGGGGGAACTGATTAGTTCATATTGTTGTTTCACCTATAGGGTTGCAGACTCCTTCAGTTCCTTGGGTAATTTCTCTAGCTCCTCCACTGGGGTCTCTGTGTTCTATCCTACAGATGTGTGTGGGCATCCACTTCTATATTTGACTGGCATTGGCATATTCCCACAGAGATAGCTATATCAGTGTCCTTTCAGCAAGATCTTGCTGGCATGTGCAATAGTGTCTCCCTTTGTTGGCTGATTATGGGATGGACCCCCAGACAGGGGAACACCAGGGCTAAGAAGTGGGAGTGGTTGGGCAGGGGAGCAGGGTGGTGGGAGGGTATAGGAAACATTCAGGATAGCATCTGAAATGTAAATGAACAAAATATCTAATAAAATAAGTTAAAAAAAGAATTTCAGTCTTATTGATACTGCAATTTAGAAAATGTAAGAAGTAGTTGAAACTTCATTTTCATCCTTTTATCTTTGACTCAGGATGCCTCTGTATCCTTGTGTGATGGTGTATATGACAATATCACAGACATATCAAACTTTAGAATCTTAGAGCAATAAAACTTCACCACCTCACACTTTCCTTAGTTCTCACTCTGTGTCTTTTATGGGATTACTAATAAGGATGCCAGCCAGACTGCAGCAGCTGAAAAAACAATAGGAAGAGAGTCTACTTTACAGGTCAGGCACAGGGTTTTTAGAGGATTCTGTTCCTCACAATGTATGTCTCACAGAGATACAATACCTGGCTTTCTCCAAAGTTACCATTGGAGAGAGGGATGAAAAACATGTTGTAGCTTGTTAGCCTAACTTAGAAGCAATACACAGGTATTTGTGCCATAGAGTGTTGGTTACACAGACAGAGAGCATCCTGAGAGAAAAAAGACATCCATACCTGCGATGAAGAATATGAGTCTTTTGGGCATTGAGCTATGCACAGATGTGTTGGTCTCCAGTTCAGCTGAGATGCTGAACGCTGGAACTCAGTGGTCATAATTTACCTACAGGGATGGAAGGAGTTCTCTCATGCTCTTGGAACTCTGGCTCCTGCCTATGTTACCAAGCCCCACAGTACCCACAAGAGAAGCATGACTGTAGGCAATGTCCCTAGCTTCTGACCTTCAGGACAAACTCCTCCCCAGTTACCTAGCAACAGAAAAAGTTAGCAACTCACTTTAAAGTGGCTGTTAGACCCCTCCTTGCTCTCTCTTTCCTCTCACTCCTTTGTTCTCTTGCTCTCACTCTCACTCTCCTCTTCTCTCACTCCCTCCATTTTACTCTCTCTTTCTCTATAGACTTTATTCTCTCTCTCTCTCTCTCTCTCTCTCTCTCTCTCTCTCTCTCTCTCTCTCTCTCTCTCTTTTACCTTATCTCTTTCCTCCTGCTTTTCTACAATAAAACTCTAAAACCATAGACAGTCTCTTATCATCAAGGCTATGCTCACTCTTACCTGTCAGGGAACCTCTCTTCCCTCTTCCCTCTCTCTGATAAACCCGGGGCTACATAGTGTGGCCTCAGGGCTCCCAGGTCAGGGCTGCCCCATGTCCATCCTCCCCCAGTCCAGTGGATCAGAGGCAAGGATGCCCACCTGGGGCTGAGTGGAAAGCAACTGGCAGCCCTCCGATGTCTGCCTGTCCAGAGCATAGGTGGAACTCTGGCAGGATGTGGGTCATCCTATGCTCTCTTTCCACAGACCTCTTTTTAGTTCCTACATGAGTCACTAGACCATCTTGAAATTACCACAATGAAAAACACAATATTTAAAATAAACATTTAGTTTGTTTTCTTTAAGTCTTAATTCTAGTAAATCTATTTTCTTTTAAATATAACTTACAGATTAAATATATATCATAATTCATGCAAATGTGAATGTGTTCTAGATATAATTTTAAAAGTCACATATATACATATATATGATTATGTATGTGTATATGTGTTTTCTTTTTTATTTTCTTTTCTTTTTTTTATTATTTTCTTTATTTACATTTCAAATTTTATTCTCTTTCCTATTTCCCCTCCAAAAAAAAATTGCCTATCTCCTCCCCTCTCCCCCTGCTCCCTAACCAATTGACTTCCATTCCTGATCCTGGCTTTCCCCTATACTGGGGCATATAGCCTTCACAGGACCAAAGGACTCTCCTCCCATTGATGACCTACTAGGCCATCCTCTGCTACAAATATAGCTAGAGCTACAAATTACACTATGCGTTTTCTTTAATTGGGGGTATAGTTCCAAGGAGCTCTGAGGGTACTGGTTAGTTCATATTGATGTTCTTTCTATGGGGCTCCAGTCCCCTGGGCATTTCAACATCGACTTCTGTATTTGCCAGGCACTGGCAAAACCTCACAGGAGACAGCTATATCAGGCTCCTGTCAGCAGGATCTTGTTGGCATCTGCCTAGTGTCTGGGTTTGATGGTTGTTTATGGGGTGGATCCCCAAATGGGGAAGACTCTAGATGGTCTTTAATTCAGGCTCTGCTCTGAACTGTTCTCTGTAACTCCATCCATGGGTATTTTGTTTCCCATTCTAAGAAGGAATGTATTATCCACAATTTCATCTTCCTTCTTCTTGAGTTTCATGTGTTTGTTTTGCAAATTGTATCTTGAGTATTCTAAATTTCTGGTTTATTATCCACTTATCAGTGAGTGCATATCATGGGTGTTCTTTTGTGATTGGGTTACCTCACTCAGGATGATATCTTCCAGATACATCCATTTGCCTAATAATTTCATGAATTCTTGTTTTAATAGCTCAGTAGTACTCCACTGTGTAAATGTACCACATTTTCTATATCCATTCTTCTGTTGAGGAATATCTGGGTTCTTTCCAGCTTCTGGTTATTATAAATAAGGCAGCTATGAACATAGTGGAGCATGTGTCCTTATTAGAAATTGGAAAATCTTCTGGGTATATGCCTAGGAGAGATATTGCTGGATATTCTGGGAGTATTATGTCTAATTTTCTGAGGACCTTCCAGACTGATTTCCAGAGTGGTTGTACCAGCTTGCAATCCCACAAGCAATGGAGGAGTGTTCCTCTTTCTTCACATCCTTGCCAGCATCTACTATCCTCTGAATTTTTTATTTTAGTCATTCTGACTAGGGTGAGGTAGAATCTCAGGTTTGTTATGATTTGCATTTCTGTGATGATTAAGGATGTTGAACATTTTTTCAAGTGCTTTTCAGCCATTCGCTATTCCTCAGTTGAGAAGTTTTTGTTTAATTCTGTACCCCATTTTTTAAATAGTGTTATTTGATTTTCTGGAGTGCATCTTATTGAGTTTTTATGTATATTGAACCATAGTCCACTATCTGATTTAGAATTTATAAAGATCCTCTCCCAATCTGTTGGTGATCTTTTTGTCTTATTGTCAGTGTCTTTTGACTTACAGAAGCTTTGCAGTTTTATCAAGTCCCATGTGTCAATTCTTGATCTTACAGCATAAGTCATTGCTGTTCTTTACAGGAATCTTTTCCCCTATGCCCATGTCTTCAAGGCTTTGCCCCACTTTCTCATCTATAAGTTTCAGTGTCTCTTGTTTTATGTGGAGTTCCTTGATCCACTTAGATTTGAGCTTTATACAAGGAGATAAGAAGCGATCAATTCTCAATCTTCTAAATGATAACCACCAGTGTCACAAGCACAAATTGGTGAAAATGCCATCTATTTTTCCACTAGATGATTTTTGCTCCCTTGTCAAAGATCAAGTGACCATAGGTGTTGGGTTCATTTCTGGGTCTTCAATTCTATTTCATTGATCTACCTGTCTGTTGCTGTACTAGTACCATGTAATTGTTATTTATTATTTTTTTATTAATATTTTTTTAATCACAATTGCTCTGTAGTACAGCTTGATGTCAGGCATAGTGATTCCCCCAGAAGTTCTTTTACTGTTGAGAATAGTTTTTGCTTTCCTATGTTTTTTTTTTTTTTTTTTTTGGTTATTCCAGATGAATTTGAAATTGCTCTCTCTACCTCAGTGAAGAATTGAGTTGGAATTTTGAAGGGGATTGCTTTTAGCAAGATAACAATTATGACTATGTCAACCCTGCCATTCTATGAACATGGGAGATATTTCCATCTTCTGAGATCTTCTTTAATTTCTTTCTTCAGAGTCTTGAGTTTCTTATCATACAGATCTTTCACTTCCTTAGTTAAAGTCACCCCAAGGTATTTTATATTATCTGTGATTATTGTGAAGGGTGTTGTTTCTTTAATTTCTTTCTCAGCCTGTTGATCCTATTTGTAAAGAAAGGCCAGTGGTTTGTTTGAATTAATTTTATATCCAGCTACTGCACTGAAGCTGTTTATCAAGTTTAGGTCCTCTCTGGTGGAAATTTTAGGGATATATATATATATATATATATATATATATATATATATACTTCTCTCTTTCCAATTTCTATTCCCTTGATCTCCTTTTTTGGTCTGATTGCTCTGGCTAGGACTCCAAGTACTATATTAAATAAGTAGGGAGAAAGTGGGCAGCCTTGTCTACTCCCTGATTTTAGTGGTATTGCTTCCTGCTTCTCTCCATTCAGTTTGATGTTGGCTACTGGTTTTCTGTATGTTTCTTTTATTATGGTTAGGTATGGGCCTTGAATTCCTTATCTTTACAAGACATTTATCATGAATTGGTGATGGATTTTGCTCTCAGTATCTAATGAGATGATAATGTGGTTTTTGTCTTTAGTTTGTTTATGTGATGGATTATCCTAATGGATACCCATATATTAAATCATCCCTGCATTTCTGGAATGAAGCCTACTTGATCATGATGGGTGATCATTTTGATGAGTTCTTGGATTCAGTTAGCGAGAATTTTTTTGAGTATGTTTGCATCGATATTCATAAGGGAAATTGGTCTGAAGTTCTCTTTCTGTGTTGGTCTTTATGTGGTTTAGGTATCAGGGTAATTGTGGCTTCATAGAATAAATGGGTAGGGTATGCTTTGTTTCTATTTTGTGGAATAGTTTAAGGAGAAATGGAATTAGGTCTTCTTTGAAGGTCTGATAGAACTCTGCACTAAACCCATCTGGTCCTGGGCTTTTTTCTTTCTTTCTTTGTTCTTTTTTTCTTTTCTTTTTTTCTTTTTTTTTTTTTTTTTTTTTTGATTGGGAGACTATTAATCACTGCTTCTAATTCTTTAGGTGATATGGGGCTGTATATACCATTAATCTGATCCTGATTTAACTGTGCTACCTGGAGTCTGTCTAGAAAATTTTCTATTTCATTCAGGTGTTCCAGTTATGTTGAGTATTGCCTTTTGTAGTAGAATCTGATGATGCTTTAGATTTCCTCATGTTCTGTTGTTATGTCTCCCTTTTCATTTCTGATTTTGTTAATTAGAATACTGTTCCTGTGTCCTTCAGTTGGTCTGGCCAAGTGTTTATTTATCTTGTTGATTTTCTTAAAGAACCATCTTCTGGTTTCAGTTGATTCTTTGAATAGTTCATTTTGTTTCTACTTGGTTTATTCCAGCCTTGAGTTTGATCATTTTCTGCTNTCTACTCCTCTTGGGTGTATTTATCTCCTTTTTGTTCTAGAGCTTTTAGATGTGCTGTTAAACTGATAGTGTATGCTCTATCTAGTTTACTTTTGGAGTTACTCACAGCTATGAGTTTTCCACTTAGGACTGCTTTCATTGTGCCCCACAAGTTTGGGTATGTTGTAGCCTCATTTTCATTAAACTCTAAAAAGTCTTTAATTTCTTTTTTTAATTCTTCCTTGGCCAAAGTATCATTAGTAGAGTGTTGTTCAGCTTCCATGTGAATTTTGTTTTTCTGTTATTAATGTTGTTATTGAAGAGCTGCCTTAGTCCATGATGATCTTATAGGATACATGGGATGATTTCAATATTTTTATATCTGTTGAGGCCTATTTCTGACCAATTATATGGTCAGACTTTGAGGAGGTACCATGAGGTGCTGAGAAAAAGTTATATTCTTTTTTTTAGGATAAAATTTTACATATATATATATATATATATATATATATATATATATATATATATATGTTAAATCCATTTATTTCATAACTTCTGTTAGTTTCATTGTGTCTCTGTTTACTTTCTATTTCCAGAATATGGCCTTTGTTGAGAGTAGGGTGTTGGAAGTCTTCCACTATTATTTTGTGAGGTGCAATGTGTGTTATATGTGTTTTGAGCTTTTCTAAAATTTTTTTTGAATGTGGCTGCCTTTGCATTTGGAGCACAGATATTCTGAATGGAGAGTTCATGGAAGGTTGTAACTTTGATGTGTATGATCTTCCCCTCCTTGTCTTTTTTGATAACTTTGTGTGGGAAGTTGATTTTATTTGATATTGCAATGGTTACTCCAGCTTGTTTCTTCAGACCATATGCTTGGAAAATTGTTTTGAAGCCTTTCACTCTGAGTTAGTGTCTGTCTTTTTCCCTGAAGTGGGTTTCTATAAGCAGTAAAATGTTTTGTCCTCTTTGTGTAGCCAGTCTGTTAGTCTATATCTTTTTATTAGTTAATTGAGTCCATTGATATTAAAACATATTAAGGTAATTGTTGCTTTCTGTTATTTTTGTTGTTAGAGTTGGGATTCTGCTCTTGTGGCTGTCATCTTTTAGGCTTCTTTAAGGATTAGCTTCTTGATTTTTTTCAGAGTGTAATTTCCCTCCTTGTGTGTTGGAGACCAGATTAAGAAAACCCAGGCATTTTTATAGCATACAGCTGAAAGTCATCTAGTTTTTGTTAAGAGCCAGTCACCCTTTTCCCCTCAATTTTTGTGGGGATTTTGTGGGAATCAGCAACATTCTGGCCCTAAACAAACACCAAGGACTGTTAAAGGAGTTTCCAGCTTTCCAGAGCTGCGCTGAGCTGCAGCCTTGGGCTGTAAGGGGTATCCAGGAATCTGAGATTAGGTGCCCAATGTTCCAGAGCAGGGATGCCAAGACTATGAGAAAATCACAAGAAATTTTAAGTCTGCAGTCAGCATCCCCTCATTTTTCCTTCACTCTGTTTCTTGTGATCATTTCTCAACCCCTCCCCATTCTTCCTCATAGTGTTTATAACCAAGTGTTCAAGCTGGCAATAAAGGAAGCCTTGACAACTTTGCAGGGCTTTCCTCTTCTTTCCCTCCCACTTCACATCAGGTACTTGATCCCCCTCGACCAATGGAATAACTTGTCCTGTGGGCTGGGAAAAGTGGTGCTCAGACCTGGGGCTTGAGGTATGGATCCTTACCTTATGGAGACAGGAGAATAGCTCCAAACAAAGAGAGTCACGACAGAAGAAGAAGAAGAAGAAGAAGAAGAAGAAGAAGAAGAAGAAGAAGAAGAAGAAGAAGAAGAAGAAATAAAAGGTGAGTAGTAGCTTTCATAGAGGAGGTGTACCCCTTGATCACAGGAAAAAGACTTCCTCTGTAGGGGAGTAGTGCATTTTCATAGAGGGAGGGAGCGTTCTCACTGATCATGAGAAAAAGTCTTCCTAAGTAGTTGGGTTAGTAAAAATTCGTAGAGGGAGCATTCTCATAGCTCATGAGAAAAAGTCTTGCTCCGTAGTGAAGTGAATTTGTTTCCATACAATAAATAGAAATGGGCCAAGAGTTGTCCAAAGAAGTGGTCTTCATCAGAGACCTGAGGGCTTCTCTCGGGGAAAGAGGAGTGAGCATAAAGAAAAAGAATTTGTCAATTTTTTTATTTTTATAGATTAGATGTGTCCTTGGTTTATTATTAACAGGGCAGAGATCCACCATAAAAAGTGGCTAGACTATGGGACAAGCATTAAGTAAATATGAATTGTTTTTAAAGGGATCTCAAGGAATCCCTCAAGACACAAGGAATATGGGTTAAAAAATTTGTTCACAGCCAAGAGCTGCTCCAGGTGGGAGGAATATGGTTTAAAAGAATATAAAATAAATAAAAAGAGTAAAAAACAAAATGACAGGTGTTAGAAAAAAATTTAGCTCAAGCACATTTATGTTGTTCTTAATTCCCAAAAGTAGGAATCATAAATATATAAATGAAAGAATTTGACCAGTTCAGGAGTAATTAGGAAAGTTAAAAAAGCAGGGCACTAGGGAACAATTATCAGAAGCTACCACTGTGCCTCCTCTCCCTTCTCTGGCAAAATTCCCAGAAAAAAAAAAAAAAGAGATAAAGAATTAGACTTTAACCATAAGAGAGAAAAAGAGAGAGAGAATAAGTTTCAGAAAAGCAGTTATGCCCTGTTCGGGACCTTTTAGCAAAAGAGAGAAAAAATAAAAATAAGCTATTTCAGAGCTCTCCTAGGAACAGGAGGAAATCTGGAGACATCCTGCTTCCTCTCTGGCTCCTATGGAGATACTCTTAGTTCTGGTTAGGATATCTGGGTCCCTTTGAGACATCAAGGTCTATTCCCTCTCTGTCTATTGCCTGTCCTTGGTACACCAATTTGTCCATATGTCTGTCAATTTATATTTGTTTTTGTTTTGTTGTTTGAATGATTATTGTTCTGTTTTTCATGTTAAAAAAAATGGTTAAAACTTTNTCTGTTGGCTGTCCATCCTTTGATTTAGTTTAATTTGTTTAAAAGGCAGGCTCAATTTGCACAGGAAAGACTGATAAGTTACACTGCAATGTGGCAGGGAGTCAAGTACAGCTGAAAAAGCCCTACTAGCAGCAGCACTTCCCTCTTGGTCTCCTAACACAAACAGCCAGCACCAAGAGCCTTCCCACTGGAGTTTTGGACCTCCCCCACCTCATATGCATTTTCTAATTCTGGGGCATGCCTCCACCACATTAAAGGGACTTATAGTTCACCCCTCTCTAGTTAACAATAATTATATAGGAGAAATTAAGATTCTGGTCAGTGCCCCTCAAGGCCCAATATCAATATTTCAAGGGAAATGCTTGACACAGGCTCTGCTTCTACCTCTAGATACCTCCCAGCCAGCCATAGGGTGCACAGCGCAGCTATTCTCAACCAGGCTCCTCAGACGTGTACTGGGTCCAGGCAATCACTAGGGACCACCCTAGGCTCAGACTTAAGATAAATGGCAAGAGCTTTGAAGGCATTTTAGATTCAGGTGCTGACTCTACTCTAATTTCACAGAGTGCCTGGCCTTCTGCTTGGCCTTTACAAGCCACTCTGACACATCTGCAAGGAATTGGATAATCAAAAAATACTCTCCAGAGCTCACAGTTGCTGACTTGGGAAGATAGAAAGGGAAATTCCTGCTCTATTCAGCCCTTCATTGTTCCTGGCCTACCTGTTATTCTTTGGGGAAGAGACAGTCTCTCTCAATGAAAGTTTTTATGTGTAATCCCAATGAAATTGTCGCTCAACAAATGCTCTCCAAGGGCTATCTCCCTGCACAGGGATTAGGCAAAAATGGGCAGGGGAGGCCTATGCCAATAGCTGCCTCTCCCAAAATGGATCATACAGGCTTAGGTTATAATTCCAATTTTTCATGAGGACAATTGCTCCTCCTGCATGCCAGGCAGATAAGATTACGGGGAAGGATGATTCCCCTGTCTGAATTGACCAATGGTACCTCCCTGCTAAAAAATTGTCTGCAGACATAGAGTTAGTGCAGGAACAGTTGGCAGCAGGACATACACAACCCTCTACCTCACCTTGGAACACCCCAATATTTGTTATTCAAAAATTGAATCGCAAGTGGAGATTACTGCACGATCTGAGAGCAATTTAAAAAGACCACAGTCCCCACGGATGCCTTACAACCTGGAATCCCCCTCTGAGATGACTATTCCCAGGGGATATGCTAAATTAGTCATTGACTTAAAAGATTGCTTCTTTTCTATTCCCCTCCACCCTGAAGATTGTAAACACTTTGCATTTAGCTTTCCCATAGTTAACTGTGTAGGGCCCTCTCCTTGCTTTCAGTGGAGAGTTCTCCCTCAAGGCGTGGCCAATAGTCCCACGTTTTGCCAAAAGTATGTGGCCCAGGTTGTTGATCCCTTCAGGAGACCCTACCCTGATTATTACATTGTCCATTACATGGATGACATCCTTGTTTCTGGGCCTGATAAAAATCAGCTACATTGTGTTGGTCTTAAATTTATCAATGCTCTCCAGAGCCAGGAACTTCAAGTCTCTCCCGAAAAAATTCATATTCACGCTCTTCATTTGTTTTGGGGCTTTGAATTGTTTCCTAATAGGATTCTCTCACAAAATGTTCATTTAAGGAGAGATTCATTATAGACGCTTAATGATTTTCAAGGCTTGTTAGGAGATATAAATTGGCTCCGCCCCTATTTAAAGCTTACAACAGGAGAATTAAAGCCTTTGTTTGATATTTTGCATGGAGACTCAGATCCATCCTTCCCACACATGCTGACTCAGGAAGCACAAGTATCTCTGGCCAAGGTCGAACAGGAAATTAATGAACAAAGTATTGGGTATTTCTCTCCAGATCTACCACTCCAGTCTCTTGATTTTCCTACACCTTTTTCTCCCACAGGTATTTTATGGCAACTTAAACCTCTTTTTTGGGTATATTTGCTCACATAACCTCAGCTGGTTGCACATATTCTGCGCCTTGGCAGGGAAGTTGCTCTTAGGCTTTTTGGTAAAGATCCTGACATTATTGTTCTCCCCTATGATGCAACCCAGGTAGTAGCTTTTGCCTTGTCTACCACTCTTGTTGCAGCTGCTCAACAGGCACATGACCTAAATCACCTTAATGCTCATACGCTGAGACCTAAATATTCCATCACTTGTGAATAGGCATGATAAATTGTCTGGCAGTGCAAGGGCACTGGCACCCTTCCTCATCATGGAACCTTATTACAGTCAAAAGCAAAGGTGTCTGAGATGATGGCAAAAATGGCCTCAATTCCCCCACTGGGAAAAATTGTTTCTCCTCTAATCTGGATACCTTGAGCTGGTGTGATCCCCTCGTGATTGAGTTCACAGAGGCCAGAGGAAAATATGACTGGATTAACAAACAAACTCCCTCCTGGGGTTTGTGCCTATATAAGGATTCTAAAGATTTTTGGGTTGATATTCAAAATGCAGTTAATTAAGACCATCCCTAGTCTTAGAGGAAGTGCCTCAGGATCAAATCCCATGCTCCATCCTGTGGCCCCTATAATACCCATTTTTCATACAGTAGCTGTTCCTCCTTGGAGTGGCACTCCTGCCCCCGTTGCTCTCTTTCAGCCTTCTTTGCCTGCTGGACCTCTCATTTCTGCAGAACTGCTTTTAGACATAATAAATGCTTCAGTCACTGCCATTCATGCAGCCAACACTACCCAATATGAGGAATGTTGCGTGTGTTTTTCCCCTCAACCTCCTTTCTATGAAGGAGTAGCAGTATTTGGACCAGGTATTATAACCAATGATGTCCATGAGCTTGGCTGGCATCTTGAGACTAGCGCAGGAGTCACACTGAGCCAGATTTCAGGTGTGGGCTCATNCCTTTTGGGTCCCTCCATGCTTCCCCCACAGGCCTTGCTAGAGGTTTGCAATTAGACAATTGTTGTGGAGGCCACTTTTCAATATCTTGGAGCACCTAATGATACTTATTTGGCATGTTCTACTGGGCTTAGTACTTATGTGATCACCCAGACATTTTTAGCTAACAGAGATTACTGTGTCCTGGTTCAACTTTTCCCAAAGTTGATGATACATGCTGCAAAAGATTTACTCCAGATATGGGATAAAGTCACCAACCTACCCCACTATAAGAGAGAGTCAATTACTGTAGTAACCTTAGCAGTGATCCTTGGTGTGAGTGTTGCAGGCACGGAAACAGGCCTCCCTAATCTCCTCCCAAAGTCAGTCTGCACAGCTCGCTCAGCTTAACCACACAATAGACAGAGACATCCAAGAGATGCAAAGAGGCCTAAAATAATTAAAAGATTCCTTAGTCTTTCTGTCAGAAGTAGTTTTACAGAATGAACGAGGCCTTGATTTGGTATTCCTGCAGAAAGGAGGACTCTGTGCAGCCCTCAAAGAGGAATGCTATTTTTACACGGATAAGACTGGCCTAGTTCAGGATAGTATAGACAAGGTCAAAATTAGCTTGGAAGAAAGAATGTGTAATAGAGAGATGCAAGAATCCTGGTATCAAAATTGGTTTTCTACCTCTCCTTGGCTTTCCACTTTGCTTCCCACCATTCTGGGACCTTTCTTGGGCATTCTGATGCTTTTGTCATTTGGCCTGTGGGTTTTAGCAGATTAACCAGTTTCGTTAAATCTCAGATTGATGCTTCCTTGAAGCCAGTTGCAGTCCACTACCATCGGGTGGACACTTGAGATTCCACCAAAGACCTCCCATCCACCAATGTAGAGAGAGCAACTGGTGGCCTTCAGTTCCCCAACCTCGCTGCAGACACAGAGCCCTCTTGGTTCTGTGGGCTGTGGAGATGCCATTACTAAGAGGGTGATGCCCTGGCTCCTAATAGTGGCTGAGGGCCATAAGCTGTGAAGTGAACCTATGACGGGAATATTGAGGTGCCGTGAGTCAGGTGCACACCCCTTTGGCTGCAAGGATGACTCAAAGATGGGAATATTGCGAATCCACTGCAGATTGCTTAGCCTAAGACAGCGCCCTTGCCTACCTGAGACTTAGAATGGCCTAGTTACTGGGTGCTGAACATGGATGCACTCCTCATGGCCTAAGACAAGGAGCTTCACTGAGTCTCTTTTCATATTCACACCCCAATTTTTAATAAATTGAAAAGGGGGAGATGTTGAAGATCAGGTTGAAAAACCCAGGCATTTTACAGCATGCAGCTGAGAGCCATATAGTTCTTTATTAAGAGCCAGTCACCCTTTTCCCCTCAAGGCTGTTTCATGGGAGTCAGCAAGATTCCGGCCCTAAACAAACATCAAGGACTGTTAAAGGAGTTTCCAGCTTTCCAGAGCTGCACTGAGCTGCAACCTTGGGCTGTAAGGAGGATCCGGGAATCTGAGATTAGCTGCCTAGTGTTCCAGAGCAGTGACGCCAAGACTCTGAGAAAATAACAAGAAGTTTCAAGTCTGCAGGCAGCATCCCCTCATCTGTCCTTTGCTCTGTTTCTTGTGATCGTTTCCAACCCCTCCCCATTCCCCCCATAGTGTTTATAACCAAGTGTTCAAGCTGGCAATAAACGAAGACTTGGAAACTTTTCAGGGCTTCCCTCTTCATTCCCTCCCATTTCACCTCAGGTACGTGATCCCAGTCGACCCACAGAATAACTTGTCCCACTGGCCAGGAAACTTGTGTTGGTGTTTTCCCTTTATTATCCTTCAAAGGCCTGGATTTGTGGAAAGATACTGTGTGAATTTGGCTTTGTCATGGAATACCTTGTTTTCTCCATCTATGGTAATTGAGAGTTTTGCTTGGTATAGTACCCTTGGCTGGCATTTGTGTTCTCTCCTTGGGTCTTTATAACATCTCTCCAGGATCTTCTGTCTTTCATAGTCTCTGATAAGAAATCTGGTGCTATTCTAATAGGTGTGCCTTTATATGTTTCTTGACCTTTCGCCTTACTGCTTTTAATATTCTATCTTTATTTTATGCATGTGTTGTTCTAATATTATGTTTTATGAGGAATTTCTTTTCTGGACCAGTCTATTTGGAGTTATGTAGGCTCCCTGTATGTTCACAGGCATCTCTTTATTTAGGTTAGACAAGTTTTCTTCTATAATTTTGTTGGAGATATTTACTGGCCCTTTTATTTGAAAATTATCATTCTCATGTATACCTTTAATCCTTACTTTTGGTCTTTTTATTGTGTCCTGGATTTCTTAGATGTTTTGAGTTGGGATCTTTTTGCATTTTTCATTTTCTTTGATTGTTGTGTCCATGTTCTCTATGGAGTTTTCTGCATCTGAGATTTTCTTCCATCTCCTGTATTTTGTTGCTGATGCTTGCATCTATGTTTCCTGATTTCTTTCCTAGGATTTCTATCTCCAGAGTTGTCTCCC